>NW_015150465.1:168844-171055 GCF_000732505.1 Cyprinodon variegatus
TAAGTGTATTTACCCTTAGTTTTAGTAGGTAAATAAGACGCTTTGCCAAGGGAATCAGTATTTCTACTCCTAAAATAAGACAATTAGATAATATTCACTTGAAATAAGACAAAGCAATTTTTTTTTATTTTTTTTCTAAAATGTCTTGTTCCATTGGCAAGGTGTCTTACTTATCTCCTCAATTCAAGACAAAATTTACTCAATTTAAGCAAAAATAACTCATACAGATTTTCATTTTTTGCAGTGTACATATGTATACATTTATATTTTTTTAGCATGGAAAGTTGTATTGTATTTCTTTCAGTGGTGGCTGTCAGATAGAGGGCACTAAGGTGCCGCCCCACCCACCCAATGACTCTGATTAAGACATAAAAATGTATATATATCTATATATATCTATATATATAGATATATATAGACATATAGATATATATCTATATATCTATAGATATAGATATATATCTATATCTATAGATATATATTTTATCATTTAATTTAAAATGAGCATTTAATGTGCAAGATACATATTTATTCTTCCATGACAAATAAAGCTGAGATGAATTTGCGTTATATAAATAAACTGAATTGAAAAATTGAAATAAAGCGTAATTTCATTTTTGATTGGATTGGTGACGTATTTCCGCCCTAGGGCACAAAAATCTTTACCCATTGAATCTCGTTAAAAGTTGTCCATGCGCAGAATCTCCTCTGCAATACAGAAGTATAGGAGAGCTTGGGGCGCAGCTCTGGTGCGCCCCGAGGTGACAGGAAGTTTTACGGGTGATTAACAGGTCGAGTTGCGGAAGTTGAAGACGTATTTGAGAGAGAGAGGGAAACAGTGAGAGACATGGAGCAATGAATGTCCTTTTCAGCACCTGGTTTATCTCCAAGGCTTGGCTAACTACATGCAGCAAGGCTAAGGCTTTATTCTACTGCCTCTTTTTTTAAAGATCGGGATCTGACCCAGCATGGATAAAAACAGATAGGACTGAGTTATAGCACTTTTTAGAAAAGGCAAAGAAAAATGAACAATCTGGGATTCACATGGAAAATAATAGAATATACTCTACTTTTTCTAGGTGTTATACAGTATTTAATAGTTGCTCTTAAATAAACAGATGCCCAGAAAATAAATCATTTTTATATATTAAAAAAATATAAAGCTGACCAATAGCTTCTCCATTATTAAACTGGTACATTATTGTTTTAGGAGGTTTGTGACACAATATTGGACCATGCAAAACAGAGATTTACCTTCACAGCCTCAGAAGGGCAAGATTTATGTACAGAAATACACCTGGACATGAAATTATGTTTTGTTTTTATAAAGTTTTTTGTTGTTGGATTTCATATAAATATACTGGTGTGATAACTTAGTATTCATTTGCTTGGTTTTTGGTAATGTTTATTTTGAATGCATAGCCCCCCCTGAAGAAAACTCCAGCCGTTGCTGATATCTTTGTATTGTATTTAAGTTCTTTAGGTGATGAATGTGTGCAATATGTTGTTTGTATAATGATGATTTTCCTCCTGGGATCATTAAAGAATTTCTGATTCTGATAAATCCCACAACGATGTTTTTTACTTTATGTTTGGGGCCAAAGAACATTTTTGTGACATGAACATTTTCACATCACTGCTCTGTTTTCCTCACATCCTGCAGCCGCCGCATGCAGACAGCGTCATCTAGAACCAGCCTTTCATCGCTAACACAAGATGTCACTCCGCAGCCTGGCTGCCGCCCTGTGCTCAAGTTTAGAGTGGGGTAAAACAGCACACGCAGCAGAAGGCGATTCATTTATTCCCAGATAATTAGAAACGATGGCAGGTGAAGGGAAAAATGGCGAGTGGAAGGAGCGATGGAATAAGAAAGGCTTTGTAGTGAGTCAGAATGGAGATGAGAGCAGCTCTTTAATTCCACCTCTGATTACTAAGTGGCTTCACCCATTATCTTTGCACAGTGAATAGCAGAACACCATAAAAGTAAAATGTGACTCATCCATCCCTGCCAGGCGTATGGGTGCCCTCCTTCACCCCGCACCCCAACCTCATCTGTCCTCGGGGAGATTGACACAGCTCCTCCTGAACATAGTCCTTTAGAAAGTCCTTTTTTTTTATACATATAAAGCTGTTATTTTACACCAACTCTTTTGGATACATTTAGATTGCTGTGGGAGTGGTACTAAGGGGCTGGTTATTGGTTTAAGGTTT
>NW_015150465.1:171712-173771 GCF_000732505.1 Cyprinodon variegatus
TCAGCTCCAGCTCCAGGTGACCTAGAACGCCCTCTGGTGGAGAAAAATGGACAGACCTCCAGATCCCAACAGTTATACTCATGCAGCAGTGTGTAGCATTTAGCTTGTCAGAGGTATGGCGCAAATATGTCAATTTGAAAAGCTCACATGGAAAGAAAAGTTAATTAGAAGAAATTTATTGATACAGTAGCTTTAGTCTGTGGTGCTCAGACCTCGGCAGGAAACATAGCGATAAATTTTGATAGATATGCATGAATAGAAGTACAGAAGAGGGCTTCTGTCCCGGAAGCACGATCCATCCTGCGCATGCACCATGCATGCATCCGGGTCACCCCCAATTTCATTTTGCTAAAAAGACTTAAAATATCTGCAGGGCAGATTGTGCTTCCGCTACGGATCAGGTAATGGCACGCACTTCAGCCAGAGTGTTTGCCTTTACGTACCAAACAGGAGATACGGATAGCGTAGAGCGGATGTAGAAATGACCAATCACAGGCCTCCTTTCTCTTCTCCCTGCAGCGCTATCTGCGGCACTGTCTGCAGTCACCTTGCTCAGGGACCCAGAGTGGCAGTCTGTGGGAGTGGGGGATCGAACTCCCAATCTCAGGATTCAAAGCCCTATGCCCTAACCACTAGGCCGCTACTCCCCCAAAAATTTAACATTATTGATCTCACATTGGAGAAAATTATCTCTGCATTTAGCCCATCCCCTTGGGGACCAGTGGGCTGCCATTGTGCGGCGCCCGGGGAGCAGTGTGGGGTTAAGGGTCTTGCTCAGGGACCCAGAGTGGCAGTGGGGGATAGAACTCCCAATCTCAGGATTCAAAGCCCTATGCCTTAACCAGTAACGGGGCATATCTGCGTTAACTGCGACACACGCAGACAACCTGGTTTCTGAGCATAAACCAGCTTTAGAACGAGTCTTTTCTTCCCCCCCTATCTGATCCAAAGTATAGGTCCCCTCCTCTATCTACGCATGTGGTTTTCCAAGAGGTATTGCCTCTCTCATTGCTGCTGAAAAGTCCCATCAGTGCCAGGCGCCCTGATTTATGTCCCTGATCCCACCACCTCTAGCTCCTTTCCATTAAGCTTTACAATATTCCCCCCATTGTTCAGCTCCCCACGTTATCAGCTCTGCCCAGGCGTGTCAGCAGGACAGAACACGCACACAATCACGTTCAGGACGGATGGAGGGAAAGATGGAGGACGAGAGGGGAAAGGAAGAGGGGGGGGCACCGGTGTTTAGATGAGGAGGTAGATGGAAACGCAGGAGGCGGGGCAGATGGAGCAAGAGAAGGCTGAATGAAATGAGAAAAAGGAGGTGGAGGGCAGCATGTAGAGGAAAGTGTAGGTATGGGGAGATGACCATCTAGGCCTTAGTTTTATTGTTCCTGAAAGGTTGGAAAGAGTGAGGGCGGGGCGGGTATACCTTAGACCAAATGTGAACAGATGACTGCAATGATGGCAAGGTGGGGATGTCATTTAGATGCATTACTGAGGGGGGCATTCTCTTAGTGTACGTCCATTAAGATAAAGTCTTTATTGCCCTAAGAAAGGGCTGCAGAGTGTTGACGAGATAAAGTGTAAAAGCGCCGCAGCTACTTTTGGTTATGGAGCCTCGTCTTTCTTTCACTCAGCTTTACTGCCTTGAAGAGCGGTTTGGAAAAAAGCCGGAGAGCCAAGGTGCACTTTGTTAAAAGCAGCTGCCTTTTAAGACAGAGGGTGTAGAAAATAGTGAGGGCAGCTGCAACAAAGCCGTTAAACACGGCAAAATGAATGCTTAAAAGGCAGCCTGGAGAAAGGTCGAGAGCGGCGCACGAGAGGAATGTGAATGAAGGATCAAGGCTCGTCTTGATAATGTGTGTGCTTGATGGAGTGGATGAAGGTGATAGTAAAGAGGTAAAAAAAAAAGATAGTGGCTCAAAGATGGTGAAGCTTCTTTCTCCAAGAGTGACTTTTCATTTTAAAGGAATATTCAGAATTCAAACTTCGGAAAGTTCTTTAAATCTGAAATGATTCCATCCTGTTCAATAAATGATCAGTGTTTTTAATTCAGAGT
>NW_015150465.1:174791-177718 GCF_000732505.1 Cyprinodon variegatus
ATTTTTGGCCATTTTTCATTATTTTTATTTTTTTACTGATTGACGCTAAATTCATTAAATCACCACAAATGTATTAGTTTTAGGTATAAAGATGATCCATTGATCATTCCTTGCTGAGCGGACTTCTTTAAATCAGAATATTCCTTTCCTTATATCTTGTTTACATCTTGTTACATTACAGTTACATTGTTTGATGCATTTCTATTGGGAATTTAAGACAGAGCAACTCAAAGTAGAGCAAAAAATGAAATTAAATGCCTTCTTTTTGCATTTTCAATAAAAAAAAAAATCTGAGGTGTATGTTTTTTTTCCACCTCTTTCTTACTCTGATACCTCTGAATAAAATCTGGTATAATTCAGACGTCATACGGTCAGTAGTTTCACCCTTAAAGGAAAAGTCTGGTCATATTCAGAATTTAAACTTCTGAGGAGACACTGATAAACTAATAAACAAAAGATTATCTACATTTCCTGAATGAGAAAATAATTTTTGCAATAAAGATCTTCAAAATAAAAATTATTTTAACTGTGTTCTTTAAAATGTTGCTATTTTTCCATCTTTCTCTTTTTTTTTCTTTTTTTGCAGGACTGAAACATATTTGAGAACCAAACATTGATGTTGTCACATTGTTCCTTGTGGATCAATGTGGCTATTTCATGTTTTTCAGTGAGTCCTGGTTGGATGGTTACTCTGGAGGAGCCAGTATTCAAGGAGAGACAGTTAGTAGGAAAGTTCAAAAAGTTTATTAAATAAATTAAAAACTTAAGTGGAGCTGTGGCTTGCGGACACTGCAGGATGGGGAGCGGGGCACCGCCCACTCACAGACACTCTGGTTTAACAGTCCAGTCCAAAAATGTCCCCAAAGCTGCAGTCCCAGAGGACATGCTGGAAGCCGATCCTGGTCAGACAGCCAGTGGAAACAGGGTTTTAGTGTTTGTCTCGTCTCCTGATCGTCCACTGTTCCTCCCCCGCAGAGTCCTCTGGGTTTTTAGCTCTATATGTGGGGAGGTTCAGTTTTTGTCTTAGTAAGCATGGATCCAGGGAGGAGACCAGTTTAAAGTTCCTGCATCAAGTTCTGGTTCCACGTCCTGTCTCGGCTACCCCCTTCCACTGAGCCTGATCATCTGCACCTGATCCAGGAGCAGAGGTCACCCTGTCAGACTCTGAACCCTCCTGGGAGCCTGTGGATGCCTGGAAGTCTGGATCCTGTTCCTGTCTGTTCTGGATCCCTGACCAGGATCGGCTTCCAGCATGTCCTCAGGGACTGCAGCACTTGGGGACATTCTTGGACTGGACTGTCTCTCCCTGAATACTTGGTCCATCTGTCCGTGTTTCATGACAAATCTGTTATAATTAACAGAAGAGGCTGGAAAACATCACCCTGTGTGTCATAAAATCTATATAAAGTGTTTTTTAAATTAATTATCTTTTTAACGGTGATATATTTTTTTTAGGCTACACCTGGATTTTCCTCCATTGGTCGAACACATAAAATTGATTCAAAACGTCAAAGTTTTTTGTTAAAAATGCTAAAGTTGCAAAATTTTGAAAGGTTTTTCAAGAAAACTGTATTATATGCATTACCAGTATTTCCTATAGTTCTGCATATGCATGCTCAGACAATGACATGGGGGGTGGGGGTCACTGCCTTGAAGAACTGAATTCTTCCTTTAAGATCCATCCGACATGCACCTATAAATGGAGGACGGTGACAGAACAGGGATGAAAAGGAAAAAAGGAGAGGGAGGAGGTAAGCGGGGCGGGCGATGAGCATTCAACTCTGTAGAGGATAAGGCACAAGAAGTTTTAATATCTCTAAATCAGCTGCACGATATTGAAAGTGTCATCTAATTGAAAATGATTTAGGACAGCGGACCCGCCTGGCAATCACATTTAAATTCACTCCTGACACCGGCTCCAAAGTCTCTCTATTTCTGCTTTATGAGTCATTTGCATGGTGGGGGCCTGGGAGAGTATAAACCATGCAAATGATATGGAGCGCTGCACAAGGTGATGCATCCCCCCTCCCCTCCTCCAGTTCCGCATCTCGCTTTCATTCCCCCTTTAGCCTCAGGAGAAATGCTTTCTGCTTTGCTGCCGCCTTTGTCCAGAAAGTCATTTATTTCTCTTGTTGTTTGCTCGCCTGTTATTTTACAGCTTGCTGCATTGGTTGGGGGGGAGAAGGAGTCGGCTGCCGCCCCGTTCGGCTGAACGACTGTCATCTTCCATTTGCAGCTCCATGTTATGCGGAGAAGTTATTTCCTTATTTGTAAGCTGGGAAATAGAAAGGAATACACACACAAAATAAAGTATGGTGTTTCTATGCTCATGGTACATAACTATAAATATCTCTGAGCTTTAATGTGACAATCAAACCTTTGGATCACATTCTTAAGCTTTAGACTCTTATTTGAAGCACTGTGCCATCTTTAGCTGGACAGGGAATAAAGATTCAGAGTTGGATTTCTGTTCCTAAAGTTCTCCCATTACAATCAGCTTCCTTTATAACATCAGAAGGAATTGTCCACATGAAGGGGAGCAAAAAAGGCACAGAAAATCCAAAAGTTTTTTTTTTTTTTTCCAGATAATAGCCTTTGTAAGCTGAGGCAAAAGGACGGATCACAGTAATCTTTTCCTGACTGAACACCTTTCCCCTGTATTGGAGGAAAATAGCTGCAGTGGGAGCTGGGATGATTTGGCTGCATGTGTTCCTTTATAACCTTTATAACCCCTATAAAAACTAAAGAAAGTTCTCCATGTAGAAAACAGTTTTATTGTGGCAAGATATGATGAGGAGGAAAAACTGGAAAAAAAGAACCTAGAAATCATGTTTTTTTTCCGTAAAGTTTTGTTATCTTAGGTAGAAAACGGCTTCATTATTTATTATTATTTAGTTCTCAGGCTCCTCTCCTGTGGAACCAACTAC
>NW_015150465.1:178286-179759 GCF_000732505.1 Cyprinodon variegatus
CTTTTACAGCTGTTTTTTGTGTCTCTGCTTCTGTCTCCTTGAACCCCAGTTGGCCTCAGCAGATGGCCGTTCCAGGAGGTTCCTTCTCTGTTAAAAGGGAGTTTTCCTCTCCACTGTCGCTACAAGCATGCTTAGTGTGAGGGATTGCTGAAGAGTCAATGAGTCGATGCAATCAGCTGGTTTTCCTTAGATAGAAACTTTGACTCAATCTGACTGGATGATCTGGTGAACTGGAAAGTGCTTTGAGATGATGTGTTGTAAATTGGCGCTATAGAAATAAACTGAATTGAATTATTCACACAAATTCAGTGTTAATTTATACTGCAAAAAAATGTTGTTTTTTTTTGTAGCATAAAATCTTTTTGGTTCATTTGGTTGGAGTCCCCAGGACAGTAGCAGTTATTAAGGTGTCAGTAAACTTGCATGAGGGAATATCCATGTGAACTGTATAATCTAACATGCCTTTTGTTTCGGAAACAGAGCTAAGTAAGTCCTTGGGGGGCAATTTGTGTGTAAACATGTGTGCCCTTGTTTTTTCCCCTGCATCTGTGGTTTTGCTCTATTTACCAGGAAACATGGTGGTGTAGCACTGCTTGTGTGAGAGTCCACACACTGTTCATGTTATGCTTGCAGACTTGGAAAATGTTTTCCTCCTAATCAAATATGAATGTCTATGCTTTCATTACAATATTCTTTGTTTTATTGCTTTTATTTGAGCCTATATGCATTGATAATCATATGCAAATGCTGGGGCTGCATATATGAGCGTGCACATTCAGTAGGTGTTCAATGAATGACTGCAACTCTCTAAGTGTTGCCTAGGGAGCTCCTGTGTGCAGTGGCGGTCTTGTTTGTCTTCTGCTGTTCAAACAATGACTCCCCACGGGGCCACTCTCCACCTAATTCAGAGACTGCACAGGGAGAGAGAAGTTGATGGGGGCCAACATGCACCAGCTTTTCACTAACACACACACAGACACACAACTTGTACAGAAGTGAACACCAAAACATGCTGTCCATGGAGAAGCAGAAGGCTCCGCAGACGGGTTATGGATTCACTTCTGTGCTTAAAACAAAGACACACTCACTCGTCTTGATATATGTAGTGAGGACCATGTGTTAACTCCTTTCTACTTCCATTGATTTTAATTCATTTTCAACCTTTTTTTTCCACCAACTGTGGAAAAAAAAACATAAACCTAACCAGTTGTGCGTGTCTAACTCTAATCTTAATCTAAACCCATTTCACATCTTAGTCCTAAACAAAAAAAAGAAGTTAGGATCAGTATTATGTGCACACTTTGGTGCAAATGATCCTCAATTTGATTGTGAATTTCGAAAAGGTGTCATGATTTTTCTAAGGCTCGGACCCACATGCAGTGAAGCCAAACAGAGAGACACAGTTGAAGATTGAAGATTATTTTGAGTTTAGTGCAGAGTTCCTCCAAACTCTGCCCAGCCGGAAACTGGAAG
>NW_015150465.1:182156-187443 GCF_000732505.1 Cyprinodon variegatus
GGGGGGGTTATCGAGAGAGTGTCTAACGCCTAACCCAAATAACACCTCTTATGGAAAACTCTGTGTTTACACCTTGAAGCTTTCTCTCTCCAGTTCTTTTTCTGAGAAGAAACTCCTTCAATAACCATGTATTAAATGACCATAAGACATGACAGCAGATTTTTGACATAAATTGTAATCCGTTGTAAGGCAGTGCTTACCAACCCCTGAATAAAAGTAAAAGTAGCATTTCATGCAACCCCAGGCTGCCACATCAGTACATCATACATGTTTGCACCGGCGTATGCATTGCGCTGGTGGGTTTTTTTGTACTTTTTCATAATCTGTTCAAGTCAAATGTGGGAAATTGCTTTAATTTCTGTGTTGCAGAAAGTGAAAAAAAAAAATCTGCACAGATCTGCCCACACTGCCTAGCCTGAGTCTCTCTTTACGAAGAAATAGTAAAAAATCGGATTGTAGATTTAAAAAGTCGTACACAGCCGCTGTGTTCCGGCCTTGACACTTGACAAAGCTGTCAGACAGACGACCAGTTTTTGGTTCAATTCCTCAAAACGAGACAGAGAAAATAAGCATAAAGGCTTCTGTGAGTAGTAATGAGTACTTGAACTGTTTTTCTGAGTACTATAGTGTTAGTGTGGTGCAAGTACCAGGAGAATAGACTGCAGAAACAAGTGGATTAGGACTTTCTAATAAGGACAGGCAATACCTCTTGATGGATGACAGCCTTCATAGCATATTGCCATACATGAAGGATGTGCATGCGGCGGGGGCTTCAGCGTATGCATGCTCTGCTCTTACTGTGTTCCCCTTCACATTATCACCATTTTGGTGGGTGTGTGCGTGGATGCTGTAGAAATATCGAATCTTACCTTCTTCCTTTTCTCCCATTAAAACAGCCTCAATTTCTGCCACAAGTGTCTTTGAAGACCCATATAAATATTTGCCATTCACTAATGCTCAAAGCCCACTTGAACAGTGCAGCGATGCTCAAAGAGTGTCATTGACAGATTTGCTCGGTAGTACAAAGGAGTCCAGAGTGAGGAGGCATGGAAGTGTCGGCTGCTTGTGTAGTCAATGGGACTCTTTTACAAGCTCTTTAGGAGGATAAAAAGCATGTCGTTTCCAGCGTGACACTGGTGTCAGTGTGTTTCAAAGGTGCTCCAGGGCCATTTAGGAGCAGCGACAGAGCCGCCTGCTTTGATTAAAGCGCTGCAGAGCAGAAAGGAGAGAGGCAACTCTCTGTTAAGTGAATATGGAAATTACCTCCGCATCTCTTCTTTGCTCCTGCGTCAACCTCCTCTAATGCACTGAACAGAGGTGTGCGTGGGAGAAAATGGTGACATGATGGGTCAAATGGACTGGTGTGACCGGCTCAAGTGTTCTGGATTTGATTAATTAATAATATTCCTATGACAGAGGGCTCTTCAAGACAATAATGCCAGGTCTACCGTCTTTTCTTTTCTTAAAGCTTTCATTACTTATATTCAAAGCACGGTATGAACATATATTGAGTGCAAATAAAAGCACTATATAGATATATAAAAGCATTGTTTAAATTCAACTCTAAATAAGAGAACTCAATTAAACTGATAAAAACTTGAGCAGTATAGACTCGACAAGTAGAAAACATTTACCTATTGACAGAAATACCTGTTTGTACCTTAATTATTGATTTGTTGTATTTTCAATGTTTGATTTTATTTTCTGAAAAATTGCGTCACCTCAGAATCAAGTTTTGGGGTTTTTTTTGTCCTGGCAGTGAATCATCAGATCTTAACCCTTGTTGAGCTGCTAAGAGGCTCATTGGTTGTTTGCTCTACTTGTGTTAAATGAATCTGGAGAAGTGTTGTGATTGTGTCTACTGAGATATATCAGGTTATCCTGAGCTATCTCTATAGTTATGGGGGGAGGTTACCATTAGGCAATGCTAGGCAGCTGCCTTGGGCCCCAAGTTCCTGGAGGGGGCTCATAAAACTCAGTTTACATGTATCGTTAATACAGCTATTCCTTAATTGTCACATGAATTATCTTTTTGATAAAAATCCTTTGGCTAAATTCCCATCAGAACGCTGATGATATTAAGTGTATCTGAGCCCCCCCCTTCAGTGTCCACCATATTGGATCAGTCCATTTGCTGCACATGTTCAGAAAGGTCCAAACAGACAGCAGCAAACCATTTGAAAACAAACCATGCAAAGAGCAGTGTTGCCAACTTAGCGCTTTAGTCGCTATATTTAGCCACTTTTCAGACCCCTCTAGCACTTTGATTTCTAAAAAGCTCCTAGCGCCAAATCTAGAGACTTTTTTCTGCTACTGGAGACTTTGGAGACAACATCTAAAAGCAGCGAACTCTGCTCTCCAGAGCGAGTAGATTGGTAACCCCGCCTCCTGCTCTCCTCTATCTTGTCTGCTGTCATGATTCATGCAGCTATTATTTCATCCAAATGAAAAATGGAGAACAGATAAGCAGATCATGGCTTGTCTACAGTGAAAAGAAGGACTGGGTTATTTACTTTGGCCTTTTTGGAAACACAGGAAGGAGCAATCAGCTAAGTGAGCTTAGTGCTTGGAAAAAATCTTTCATTCCTTTAGAGACAGCATGAAAAGTCAGCTGAGTACAAAACATAGAGAGGAAAACAAGAAGAAAAGGGACAAGAAGAGAGGGACACAACCTAGAACAGATAATGGATGTCTATTCTATTAACATTTCTCTATCTGTAGAATGGGTCTGTTCTATGTGTTGTCTTCTCTATTCAGAGGGCCCCATGCTTGTCTTTGCCTAGGGCCCCAACTTTCCTAAATCCGCCCCTGTATCTACTTGATGTTAAAATGTGCAAACTGATTTGGTTCCTCCCATTAAATTCAGCAGATGGTTTCTTCTGCAGGCAGTTTTAGAGTTGGAATAAAGGAAAGATGAGGTTCAAAGCCATGAAGATTGAGGTAGTAATGATGATAATAAGTAATATTATTAGTGCACTTAGCCAAATTTGTTACATTTGCACCTTCTTTGAAGATCTGCCCCGTTCACAGAAACACCTTCGCTCCAGTTTTAAGACACACTGTTGGGATCCTGAGGCTTGCCCACCAGAGGGCGCCGAGGATCCCTTCCTAGGGTTTTTTGTGTTACTGTTGGGATCTGGGGTTCTGTCTATCTTTTCTCCACCAGAGGGCGTTTTGGATCTCCTGAAGCTGGAGCAGACTTCACCAGCTGTTCCTTATCTGCTCATCAGGAGACCAGTATTTAAGTGGGCTGAGGACCACACTCCAGTGCCAGAGTGTTAGTCAGTCACGGTTGAACCTGCCAGAAACCAGAAATCTCCTGAAGAGTTTCTCTGTTGGAAATCGGTCTGTCTGATCTCAGTAGAACCCTGGAGAACCAAACCTGTCAAGGATCTACCAACCTGCCCCCAGAAGAATCTGGAAGGGGAAACTCAAACCCGGAATCTGCAAGCCCTAAACCAAGCTCAGCCTCCTCCAAGTCATCAGCCTGCCGAAAGCCTCTGGATCCTCCTGGTTCCCCCTTCTGCCTCTCAGCTCAAACCTCTGAACAGTGAATCCAGTCGTAACCAGCCCCTGGACCTGATTACCCACCTGACCTGTTTTTGTATACTTTTTTCATTAAACCTTTGAACTTTTTCCCTGCCTCCGGTTGTGTTCTGCATATGGGCTAGCATCCAGAAACCCATCATGACACACACAAGCCTTTGAGATCAGGCCTTTGGCGGTTCAACATACAAAAGAGTGAAAACGGATTTCAAAACTGTTGCAAGACACTGGACTAAATACACAGAAAGGTTTTTAATTAAATCACCAATCAGCAGACATGAAGCACTGCAAGTTGTAATCACACTATACCTATACACACCGTCTGTATGTTTAAATCATCTTACTGTTGGGTTCTCTACTGACAGTAGACTCATTTACATATGATCTTGTTATATACGATGACCCTGAATCTCCAGCGTTCCTCCATGCAGGACTCCAGTAATTAACCCAGCACAACATAGCTGTCAGCCCGTAATTGATCTAATTGTTTGGCTTGTCAGTTCCCGTTCTACATATTAGGCAATGAATGTGCGGTGCGTCATTAATCAAAGGATCATCATATATTCAGAGGAGGCTACATCATATGTACACTTACCCTAGGAACAAAATATGTTAAGTTATCCTAAAGGTACTTTAAAAGCCTCGTTTATTTTTATACTTTAGTAAGCTTCCAGTTTTTACGGGGTCTAAGCCTCTTATAGCTCATGAACCTTCCTTTATTTAAATCCCAGGACCATTGTCAAGCCTTTTTAAACAAATGCTGATCCGACTTGAGAGGATCCAGCAGGAAGTAGACAGGGCTCGACTCTTCTCATCATTCTTTATTACTTTAATTCACAGATGCGGTATGCAGCAGCAGATTCATCAGCAGCAGCAGGTTGAAAACCTTGCAAGCAAACAAATCAAAATTACTTTTTAATTAAATCTCAATGATATATGCTTTAAAAATATTTCAACCACATGTTGAAGAAAAAAATCACTATTGGAATGAACCAAACAAACAACTTGAAGCAGAATGCAATCAACTCAGATTTCAACAGGCCTATTAAATACACGCAGCGTATTTGTGCACTACAAAACACACCTGACCATAAATCCATATATTAAAAGAACTATTTGAAAGTTCTAATCAGTTTAATAGATTCACTTTACTAGATGTGAGGTTCTTACTCTCCGCTGCATGTCTACGCTTCTCACCAGCATTGATTCAAACAAAGGATGCACACCTGCCTTTAGAGGAAAAGTCCGTTCAGCAAAGAATAATCAATGGATCTTTATCTATACCTAAAACTAATATGTTCACAGCAATTTAATGAATTTAGAGTTGATCAGTAAAACAATTAAAACAATTTTCATCGCGATAATTCCATCCAGGAAGCGTGTTCAATTCAAAAGGTCAGAAATAGTGTTGAGTTCAAGGCTTTATAGAGTTGACCAAAAACAAAGACTAGTTTTGGCCTAGAAAACATGCAAATTGAACCTGATTAGCAGCTCCACCCTTAAGGAATGGGGGTTTTTTGGTTTCTTTGGTCTTATAGACATAAAACCTGGAACTCAACGCTATTTCGGACATTTTGAATTGAAAAAGCTTCCTGGATGGAAGAGAAATGTCTTCAAACTTGGAAACAAAGTTCAGCAGATTTATTTATTTTATTTTTTTTACTTTTTTGGAATGACTATGACCTGGATGACTGAAAATCTTCACCAGCACACCTCCCTACTGCCATCTTCCAGCAGTGAC
>NW_015150465.1:188837-192349 GCF_000732505.1 Cyprinodon variegatus
CAGAGTGTTGTTCTGCATGGGGGCGAGTAGAAAATAAAGGCTAATCATGTTTTGGGTGTACTATTCCTTTAAGCCAGATGTGCTGCCCCCTGCTGTCTGAAACAGGTAAATAAAATGGATCAAAAATAATTAAAGAGTTTCAGGCAATTTTGCCATTTTCTGCTAATATGCTTTAAATGCTGTTATATTCTACTTTTTCCTGTAGGAATGATGCAAATGTCTAGACCTGAACTTTGTTTAGCCGAAGTAAATCACAGATCTGTTTCTGATATTCACACCATCATCTTCCCAGCATCTATAATATAGTGCCAGTGAATGCAAACATGAGCTCGCCGGCTCTTAAACATTCATTTATGCCCTCACCGAGGTTCCAGAATGTGGTTTGCATGTGTGATCTCATGTTTTCATGCGCTGCTTTATGACTCAGGTCAAACTTAGGAACCCATCGCCTCCAGGCAGCCATAAAAAGAGTTGAGTCGCTGCTTTTATTGGACCGCTAACACGAAGCGATTACATGCTGAGCACACTGACGACTCCTCTCATATCATTTTTTGTTTCAACGGTCTCCTTTGGTTGAGGATCTTTGAGTTGAAAAGGATGACACAGCGTGCAACCTCACAAAACACACTCTTTCAGCACATTAATAAAAATAACAATAAAAGTTAATCAAATCTATAAAAACAATCTGTACATGATGTTGGTCTAAAATCTGCCACTAAAAGCGACCTCATCAAACTGCAAATTAGTCTTAGCTGTAACTTTATTACAGTCCAGCTCACAGATGAGCAGCTATAAATAATTCCACCACCTCTGGAAGCAGGAATATTTAATTCTGCAGAACACAAAGGGCGTGCACATGCATGCCTGTAAGGTTTTATTTGAGCCTGTGTGTTTTATAAATTGGAAAGCACTGTTCTTTCAGTCACTTACAGCAATGCACAAACCCCTGCTACCTCCAGCATCTCCTTTCTCTCCGTGCTCCCATCGGTAGGCTGCTAGACTTAGTCTCCCGTTAGCATTCCAAAGCAAGTAGCACCATGGCAACACACTCAGTCACATCCATCATTCAGACCGAGCCCTCCCAGGTATCACCACATAGAGAGAGAAACGCTACAGGAGCTGAAAAAAAAGACACAGGGAACCAAGGGGGAGGAATTAAAAAGGAAAGATAAAGAAAGTTGACAGATGGTGACTGAAAAAAATCTGCACGGCAGTTGACCAACTAGACTAAACACATCAAAGTACTTATTAACTGAATGCTTAACGTCCATCTTCTTTTGATGTTATAGCTGGATTCAACGTTTTCATGAATTTTGGGATTTAAATCCATCTATGGGGTGAAGAACGGAAGTTAGAATTCAAAAGTATTAACGTTTATTTTAATAAGCTCAGAGAGTAGGACCAAGAATTCGAGGTGAGACAGACAGTGATTGCTTGAAAAGGAGTTTATTTATAGAGCTGTGGTTCTGCAGAGGCTGCGGGGGGAGTCGGGGCACCGCCCATCCCTGGTAACTCTGGTTTAACAGTCCAGCTTCTCCTTAGAGCTGCGTAAGATCCAGCCGATGGACTTCCAACGAGAAGTGGTGCGCGCTACCCAGAGTGAACAGACAGGAATCCATGCCAGGTCAGCGACACAGTTCAGAACAGAAGGCTCAGAGATCCACGAGTCCGCAGCCTGGTCAGGGGTTGCGATCAGAACAGGAAAAGACAGGTCCAGAGAGTTCAGGCAGATTCAGGCATCCAAGAGCCCAACAGAGAGTTCAGGCAGAATGGTCAGATGGGAACAGGCAAGCACAGTAGTAGAGAGGCAGAACAAGGCAGGATAACAGGAAAACTATGGTATGTTAAAAACTAGCTCCCTCCACTGAGCCAAAACAGGAACAGGGCATGCTCAGTGGATGAGAGACAAGACATAAACAAGAACTCTACAAAATACTGAAAACCTCTCTCATCACAGGCCTCTGAGAATGAGAACATGAACTAAAGCCTCAAAGTCAAACTTAAACTCAATAATCTGGCCCTGATAGCTGGGAATGAGCAATATATAAAGCAGCAGGAGCAGGTGGATAAGATGAGTGATAATTAGTAACCGGGCAGAGTTAGACAGGTGAGTGAAATCAGAATTTAGGCCACCACCCAGGTCCATGATCATGACAGTTTATTAGTCAAGTAGAAGTATAAATCCTACTGCTAAAAAACACTTTTGTAGAAAATAAACCATCAACTTAAGTTTTTTACTCCAGTAAAAGTGTAAAAGTACAATTTTTAAAACTAAAAGTATAAAAGTAAAAGTAATGCAGGAGAAAAAGTTTAATGGTAGACGTTTAAAACCTCATACTAGTTATTGTGCTACCCTATTAAAGGAACATTTTCTGGGTGATAACTTCCTTGTACTTAATTTTCTTAGTTGTATTACTAATGTAACAGTGTCAAATTTAACTTTGCATCATCTAGAAAAATTATTTTGATTGTTTTTACTTTTAATTATTTTTATACAAAGAGGCCATCATGAAAATTAGCTTAAATAAAACAAAATTAACGAGTCTATTTTTAAAATATAAGGAGTAGAAAGTAGAGATAGTAGCAACAAAATGTGAGGAGTAGAAGTAAAAATCTGCGTAAAAAATAATGAATTCTGTATAAAAAGCCAACTATTAGTAAATATAAATATAAAATATAAGTATAAAAACCCAAATTTTCTACTTAAGGTAACAAAGTATTTGTACATTTCTACTTGAGACTTCTGTATATGACCGTTGTGTCAGAACTTAGAAAAGAAGGATCCAATAATTTGAGGTGGACAAAACAGTTAGATTTCTCAGAATGTTTTATTAATAACAAAATCAGGTGGACGCCGTCAGTGTCCAAGGCAGGAACCTCTGCAGATGGAGACAGCAGGTGAATGACCACGTCTTTCTGGAAGTGGATAATAACAAAAGAGTGAGTTACTAACCTGGTCTTATTGTTCAGTCTGAGTCCCGCGCTGCAGGGTTGGCACCCAGCGAGTCCCAGAAGCAGGTGTATCGGAGGTCAGAGGACAGGCAGGAGATCAGAACCAAGCAGATGGATCTAGGCCGGATAATCCAGAGGGCGAAGCCAAAGCCAAATTCGGTGACATGGTAGGTTGTCAGAGCCAGGAGGTCAGAGATCCGGTGAGGCGCCGAAGGAGAATCCAAGACGGAGCCAGGTAACAGTTCCTGGTTCTGTCCAAAATGGCGCTGACAGTCTGGGCAAGGGCAGGTAGACTCAGTGGTCGGGAAATTGTTTTGGTCAGCACAGGCAGAGATCAGGCAGAAGTCAGAAGACAGGTCAGGCAAACAGATCAGATGGGAAGAGGCAGGCTCAGAGGTGGAGAGGCAGAACGGATCAGGATCAGGCAGTCAGAACACAATTACATTTGAACAAGTCTCACACAAGGCTCGAATTGATCTGGCCCTGATGACTGGTCTGAATGCTGGTTAAATAGTGGCTAATGCAGGCGGATCAGATAAGCAGTTTATGAGATCTGGGCG
>NW_015150465.1:193455-194581 GCF_000732505.1 Cyprinodon variegatus
GGGCAAAAGCTTGGAAAGATAGCATTAACATTTTTGCTCATAAGGTTGCCAATAGTGTAAAAATAGAGATCATATTCATTTTAAAACAGAACTGTGACCAGTTGTTACCAAAGTTTGGATGAGCCCATCTATTTGTTCCCCTAAAACCTAAAATAACTCAGTTAATTTCTGCAGTTACAGTTTTGGCAAGAGGAATGTCTCAAAGTTTCTGACCAGAGGACCTCATACTTCAGCTGTTAACTCAAATCCTTTTACAAATTTTTCATTTTCTTTCCATGAACCAGTAAAAACAATGCAGTTACAAGCATGCTTTGTGTGATTGATTGCCTTCGAGACCATGAGTTGATGCAATCAACTAGTTTTCCTTAGATAGAAAAATTTGAATCAATTTGAACAGATGATCAGGTGAACTGTAAAGTGCCTTGAGATGACATGTGTTGTGAATTGGCGCTATAGAAATAAACTGAATTGAAGTTATTTCACACCTGAAAGCAACATGATACAATTGTCATGTCACAGTGTTTCCATGAGACACCATCAGCTATTCTATTACCCATCTCTCGCTGTGTCCGAAATTATTGACTTTTCCATATCACAGAGCATACTACCAGGGTGCGAGCTGATACCTTTGGGTAGATTGAAGGTGTCTACAGCCTATAAAAATGTCATCACTTTACCTGCGTCATACATCTTCATTCATACAGCATAGATAGGCATCGAGGGATTTGCGCCCAGTTTCACTGGAATGCCCAAGTGGAACCCATTAGATCTGGTGTGGTGCACAGCATTCAATTTCAATTCATTATTAATGCAGGATGGAGATATTACAAGCATTTAGTTGACAAACGATAAAAAGCACATTGAGGCATGTTAAGACATCTGTATCCTACGGAAGTAAGGGAGGCTTTACTTTGATTGGAAGTGTGAAGGTTGATGGCAGGTGTGTTTAGGATTGTTGGTCCATCGGGTTGGTCACCTGACGAACATTTTAAATTGAGTGTCGATAATAATTGATACTCAAGATCAGAGAGAAATCTGTAAGCAGAAAAGTGTCAGAACTGGCTTGAGGCTCGTCTACCTGGCTGTGTGTTTCCTGGACAGCTGCCTTTGGTATCTATGCTTCTTT
>NW_015150465.1:195911-197165 GCF_000732505.1 Cyprinodon variegatus
TATGTATAAAGCTGACCAATAGCTTCTCCATTATTAAACATTGTTGTTTTTTAGGTTGGTGACACAATATTGGACCATGCAAAACACAGATATACCTTCACAAAAGATTTATGTTCAAAAAGTAAACTAGTACATGAAATTATGTTGGTTTAAATAATGTTTTTTGGTGTTGGCATTCATATAAATATACTGTTGTGTGATAACGTAGTAAACGTTTTATAAGAAAGAAATGAAATATTTTTTTTCTCTCTCAGGTTTGTGTGTTTTGATTTTTTGTGTGTTTGTTAATGTTGACAGTATGGCTCCTTAAGGTTGTTACGGTTACATTTGGAGAAAGTCAGTTCATGTCAGTAATGTCCTGAAGTTCAAAAACTGTTTTGTGTCTTTTTTGCTTGAGTTTTTTTTTTTTCTTAAAGATGTTTTTTATTTGGTGCAACAACCGTTTGGCGACAAAACGCAATCGGTTCCACCAAGCTGACATTCCAACGGCACCTTCCTTCACCCTCATTTCACCCCTACTTGCTGCCATCTCCTGTGGCTCAAAAGGTCCCAGCGTTGACGCAGTGGAGCGATTAGAGAAGTCAATACGAGTCAGAGATAAAACCAGTATTAGCTACCTGCTGTGAAACTGGGCTCTGCAGGCCATTTCAGAGAGCCAGGCTATTTCATGGTGGGAGGGGTGCAGCTTTTTACCCTCGCTGTGTGTGTGTTGAGGAGTTAGCTGCTCCAATAATACTGGATATCTTAGAGATAAATGGTTGGACATTAACGCTCAGGCTCGGGCTCTTGTAAACTCAAAGGTATTTACTGTCATGGCTGATTCCTCACCTAATCGTATTTCCTTTGACCTACCAGCTTAGAAACGTTCCAGGGGCTCATTTAAGGAGGTTTCTTAAAAATACAATTTAAGAGTAAATTACAGGACATTAGTAAACAGTCAAACATACTGTCTTTATTATCTACCAAACCAAACCTCTCCCAGGAATGAACATAAATTTTAACCACCTGTATTTTTTTTTTATCTCTATCACCTCTGTAACACATTTTGTTTTTCAACATTATTTTAAATGATTGATGATGAGTTTTTTCAACTTATACAATCATGAAGTTGCTGGAGGTTGAAAGTGAAGCTCCAAAAAGTCTTAATGTGGAATGTGATTTAGTTGATCTTGAGTAATACTCAACGAAAAAGAAGAATTCAATTCAGTTTATTTGTGTATAGCACCAATTCACAACATATGTCATTTTAAGGCA
>NW_015150465.1:199537-201485 GCF_000732505.1 Cyprinodon variegatus
AAAAAGAAGAATTCAATTCAGTTTATTTGTGTATAGCACCAATTCACAACATATGTCATTTTAAGGCATTTTACAGAAACAATTCAACCAAATCTTATGTTCATTTACTCTCAACAGATATCTCGGTTTTCGTGCTCGGACTGCTCTCTGCACGGTTTCAAAAGGGTAGTGTAAAAGGGGCTATACAATCAGCTGATTGTTTTTACTCATTGACTCTTCAGCAATCCCTCACACCAAGCATGCTAGTAGCGAAAGTAGAGAGGAAAAACTCCCTTTGAACAGGAAGAAACCTCCAGCAGAACCAGGCTGAGGGTGAGCGGCCATCTGCTGAGTCAGGCTAATCAGCAGATTGGGAGCAGGTGTGGACAGAGGAGTCTAGAAGGGAGCTAGAGAAAAGGAGATTGACACAAGAGGGCAGCAGAGGGCAAACAATACTGAAGAACTCAAATACAAAAATACAAAATGGAAATGAAAACAATAAACTGGAAAACACAGAAATACATAACTCAAAGTATAACTGAAAACTCAAAAAATAAGAGTTAAATAGAACCAAAAAGAACACTGTATAAGAAAGGTAGAGCCGCGGTGTAGCCAAGGTAGAGAAAAAAAGAAGGTAGAAGTTTTATACTCTGCTCTTGTGCTTTTATTAATAGAATGATCAAAATTCTCTCAATAAAAGATGTTACAGGTTATAAATACTTATAAAGGCTTTCTCCTGCAGGCAGAACTGCCTGAAAAACACATTTTCATTTACTGAGAGTTTCTCGCAATTTGATTTATGAAGATTAGCTTTAGTTTAACAGAGACACATATTATCAAGCTGCTGGCATCCTTTGATTCTGAGATTTACTTCTGACTCATAAAATTCTTATTTTGCATTTTGAATAAAGCTCAGGTGTCCTCAAAAATAGCTTCCTTTGCAGCGTTTATTTTGCGACACCTCCATACTTGCTCTGATTCAGATATTTAGAGTGAATTCTCCCGCTGGAGCTGCTCATAATGACGACCATGTTGTGAAATGATCGTCTGTACCCCTTCCAGCACACTATTTGGACTCGGGGGGCTCAGTGGTTTGCCAGTTGGCAGCAGAAAGAGTCTGCCAGCGTTGATAACTGTAATCACATACTCCAGAGGATGTAGGAGAAGGAACATGGAGAAGTGCTGGAAGAGGAGGAAATATATCTGAAGTCAAATCAAGCGAGGGGTTTTCACAAAAGGCACCAGAACCTGCACCCCGTGTCACTTTGTCACACACTCCCATTTAGATCGCTTAATTAGTGTGAGTCTGCATGGAGGGAGATTGACGAGTGTGTTGCCATGAGACGACTTGGCTGCTAATTAAGACAAGCTCTGGGAGGGCAGAGGAAGACTCGGTGTTTGGCGGAGGGAGTGCACAGACGCATGAATAACCTTTCGCATAAATCTGTGTGTGTTTTGCATACTTGTGCATTTATTTAGTCACGTGTAGCGTGGAGATTAATATGAATCCGTGTTTAGGGAGCACAGGGGGCCTAAACGCCACACAGTGGAGGAGTGGGGTTGATGTTGTTTGTTGTATTGTGTGGGAGTACCCGTGTACAACGTGGAGAGAAAACAGAAAATCCCTGATTTGATGTAATTACCTCATAATTGTTTCTCTGACAGATCCTGATTGTTTTGTTCGTTATAGACAGAGGGTGTAAGACTTACTGTGCTTCCTCTACGTCATGCTGCCTATATTTGTTATTTAGCGCTGCTTTGGTTCAGAAAGACCTGAATAAATCTGGAAAAATGTCAAGAAGTTATTGACTGAGTGGAATAAAAGCTTTGCTCAATTCAATTACAGTTTATTTCTATAGCGCCAATTCACATCATGTCATTTCAAGGCACTTTCCAGTCCTCCAGATCATCCAGTCAAATTAATTCAAAGTTTTCTCTCTAAGGAAAACCAGTTGATTGCATCGACTCA
>NW_015150465.1:202671-205345 GCF_000732505.1 Cyprinodon variegatus
CAGGATAACCTGAGCCACTCGAACTAGAAGCTTTACCAAAAAGAAAAGTTTTGGAAGTGTTGGAAGCATTTAAATGTAAATATGATATTAGATGTTTTTTTTATTGACAGGAGAAATCTCTTACATTTGAATGATATGCAGCAGCTCTCTAAAAAAAAAAATCAAACCCTTGAATTTATTTACATTTTGACATTTTACAACCACAAATCTCTCTTTCTTGAATTAGAATTTCATGTTTCTGAGCAACATAAAGATGGTAATAATTTCCAAGGACAACAGAAGGGTTTTAAGATTTTTAAAAATGTTGCAGGACGCATTTTTGTATTTATTTTGCGTCCCTAAATGAACTCCAGTAGATAGTCCAGATGTGTCTCTCTTCAGATTTCCAGTAATCTCACCAGTGTGTCCGTGAACATTAGCAAAGGTTTGAAAGGGTTGTGAAAGAAGCCATTTATGTTAACATCATTGCAAACCACAGGCATTGCAGTTTTTTTATGTAAAATTAACTGTTGATGTGATTATTTGCAATAAAAATGGAATTTAAAGGAACAGGAGGAACCAGCAGCAGGGAAATACTAAAGGCAAAAGGAAAGAGTGGAAGCTGTTTTATGTAGGCTGCCAGAGTGATAATGATCAGGAAATGTAACCTTATTCAGCTTAACACTGATTGGTCAATGGGATGACATTTAGTACTGTGTGCTGTCATTGTCTCCGGCTAATTCTCCTCATAATTCACATCCGCCTGCAGTCACACTTAGTTGCCGTACTTAAATGTTGGCATTTTAAAATGCAGGCTTCTATTTTTTTCTAAACCTCCCTGAACCTAACAAACTTCCAACAAGTCGCAGGGTGATTGCTTCTTGGTTATATAAAAAAAAACGTACATTCTGATAACAATGCTTTACCTAACCGATAAATGTTTTAGTGTTGAATGGCCGCTAAGTGTGAGTCAAATACAAATGTTCATGTTTCATACATTGAACACTGCAAAAACAATCTAGAAATAAGTCCAAATGTCTTAAATTAATTGTATTTACCCTTGATTTGAGTAGGTAAATAAGATGATTTGCCAATGGAATGAGGATTTTTACTCTTAAAATAAGGAAATTCGATATTATACACTTGAAATGAGACAATTAAATAATTTTTTTCTTATTTTAAATGTAAATGTAAAGGCAAAGTGTCTCACCTCAATTCAAGAAGAAATGCACTTATTTTAAGAAAAAATGACTTATCTAGACTTTGATATTTTCCAGTGAAAGTGCTCAGAAAAGATAATGATTAAACATGTGAAACTTTACAAAAGGAAGAATGTCCGGTTAAGACTATGGCTGTCCTCCTTGATGGAACCTTTTCTTTTACATCTCACATTAATATTTTCATTCACATAACATAAAGATCTTGATCTCTTTTATAGCCTTTATTTATTTGCACAACTTTCGTCTTTTTGGTCTGACTCAAGAAGATCCTCAGATGCTTGTATCACCACCGGTCCTTTGTTATTTTAGGTCTACCTGTGCTCCCCTGACAATTCAGGATTAAATTTAAAATCCTTCTGGTTACATTCAAGGTCATCTGCAATCCCCCCTCACACACACTTCTTTAATCTCCTTCATGTAATCACCTCCTACCTCCTCCTCTGTCCACCCTGCTGTTGGCTCTGTTATCCACAACCCGAATGGGAGCCAAGCTTTCTCCCTTCTGCTCTGGAAACCATCACCAGACATCCCTAAGATTAGGACTCTTCCTCCAGTTAAATCCAGACATAAAGCAACAAACAAAATTTATGAGAATTTGCCAACTTACTTCAACAATACAGTTTACTGCACAAGATTGGCTTCTAAAATTATAATTTTATTTTCTCCAAATCTCATGACATCAAGACCCTCGAAACATAAATTATTTTATGCTCCATACCTATTTATGAGTGCCGAGACGTGGTATAGTAATCCTCACCTGATTTTTTTAGTAAGTTGGGTAAGAATGTCATGAAACGGGGACAGAGGGACCCAGTATTCAAGGAGAGACATTCAGGTGCAGACAGGCAGGCTCAGTGGAAGAGGGTAGCCGAGACAGGACGTGGAACCGCAACTTGAAGCAGGACTTTAAACTGGTCTCCTCCCTGGAGCCAGGCTTACTGGATAAAAACTGAACCTCCCCACATATAGAGCCTAAAACCCGGAGGACTCCGCGGGGGAGGAAGAGTGGACGATCAGGAGACGAGACAAACACAAAAACCCTCTTTCCACTGGCTGCTAGGATCCAGGACAAGAACCATGAACTAAAACTGAACAGACTGACAGAAAGACAAGAAATGATCTGGCACTGAATGCTCAGGCTGAACGGAATTTAAACCAGAGGAAACAGGTGAGAGGAATAAATTGTAATTGAGGCAGGGAGGGAAAACGGCAGGTGAGAGAAATTACTAATTAGGGAGGAGCAAACAGGCCAGATCATGACAAAGAAGCCATAAACTCAGAACCACATCTGGCAAAGTGGTTGAGTGAACCTTTGCTGTCGCAGATAGAAAGTCTGCATGGCATAGAAGAGGATTAAAGATGTTAGTGTCAGTGCATTGCTTGGAAACTTTAGTAGCAACTTTGCGTAAAGTCAATAGAAATATCAGTTCAATTAATTTCAATTCAGTTTATTTATATAGTGCCAACTCAAAACA
>NW_015150465.1:206866-209245 GCF_000732505.1 Cyprinodon variegatus
GACTTCTTAGGTCACCCACTGGGACATACCTTTTCCGTTGTGTTTTCGTTAATGTTGTTGTGTTTTTGAATTTGTATTTGTGCTTTGTTGATGTTGTTGTGTTTTTGAATTTGTATTTGTGCTTCATTAATGTTGTAGTGTTTTTGTTGATGTTGTTGTGTTTTCATTAATGTTGTTGTGTTTTTGTTAATGTTGTAGTGTTTTTGAATTTGTATTTGTGCTTAGTTAATGTTGTGTTTTTGAATTTGTATTTGTGCTTCATTAATGTCGTTGTGTTTTCATTAAAGTTGTAGCGTTTTTATTAATGTCGTTGTGTTTTCATTAATGTTCTTGTGCATTTGCGTTAATGTTGTTGTGTTTTCGTTAATGTTGTTGTGTTTTTGAATTTGTATTTGTGCTTCATTAATGTTGTAGTGTTTTTATTAATGTTGTTGTGTTTTCATTAATGTTGTTGTGCATTTGTTAATGTTGTAGTGTTTTGCACCTCAGGGCCACAGTAGTTTAATGTCGTTAGACATCCCGGGCCAGTAACAGTGCTGCCTCAGCAATTCCTAGGTGCGCTCTACACCCTGGTGTCCATGTTCCTGATGTAGTTGAGTCAAAACATCCTGCTTAAGAACTGATGGTAAAATAAGTTGTAAAATCTCCTCACCACCATCTGACCATTGGACTTGACGGTACACCACAGCATAACTAGGATCAGTGTTACTGATGCTAAGTATTAAAGTTAGCTTCCTGTCAAAACCAGGATGTCGTTTAAACCAGAATGGACAAAAAAGCGTGAATTTATGACTAAAGGTAGTGGAGATTCATTCCTTGTTTCACTTGTCTTCTTGTTTCTGTTGCAGAGCGGCGGTTTCTTAACCATGTTGTCACATTAAACAGCAGCCTATGGCCCGGTCGCCTCCTCGCGGTTCGCCGCGGTGGCTGGAAGCGGTTTTCATGAACGTAATCCATACTGCAGGCTCCAGGATAATAAAAGCAAACACGCTTTGTCAGCAGATTTCAGCATTTTCAGTTAATTTAGGCATTAATAAACTGTTTCAGAGGAGTGATCATAGCACTCTGTGTCATCAGCGATCTGTCTCCCTGCCAGCTCCCAGATCAGCGTCTCTGATTGGTTGATGCGGAGCGTCGAGAAGCAAAAGTTCAATTTTTCCATCTCGTGCAGCAGCGCGTTTGCGGCACGTCGCGCGCCTTGCTGCGCCTTGACGCGCGTCAACCATTGACTTTGCATGTAAACTCGCTGCTCCTGCTGGGCCTGCTGCGTCCGGTGTGAACGCAGCATTATTGAGCACTTTTAAGTGGTTATACGGAAATTCACAAGCTTTTCTAGTGGGTATACGGCATATACCCGCGTATCACATAGACTACACCACTGCCTGGATGCTAAAATAACTTGTGCAGAGCTGCAAGGTGGACTATACTATAAAACATCACTAGTCCTGTGGAAGCGTAGACTGTGATGTGAAAGTTTATTTCAGTGATTCGCCCATAGCTAAAGGGATGACCATAAAGACAGGTCTGCTGCACACACAGACACTTAACGTTTAAGTCCACACATCTTATGCTTTGTGGTATTCTGCACTGTAAAGATTCATCTCGGTGGTCACTTTTTAAACACCACAATGTATTAAATAAATACAAATCCTGGGAACCAGTTTTTTTTTTACATTTCTTTAATATTTTGTTCTATTCAGCTACACAAGCATCCTTTTTTGTGGAGAGTTTGAGTTGGAGAGGATTCATTTTGTTGTCCAGTGTGCAGGATTAATGGGATCAGTTGTCTACAGGGGATTCCTTCTTAGCTTTGCTGTTAGCCTGTCTCTGCAGTCCCTTTTTCGTCACCTTACACACCACTTCTTCCTGCCCTGACTTGACCGTGGTGTTCTCCATGAGACTGTTGCATTCATCCACAGTACTACGAAGCTTTTTAAACGGTCAAGATAGGCTGAATTTAAGAGTCTAGAAAAACAATGGCTCCAGCAGGCGCTGGTGGTCATAGATGCAGGATTGATGCCTGCTTTGGAGTGTTCTACAAAGTAGGATCGGAAAGGTAAGGATAAGTTATCCAGGGATGGTGAGTGGAGGAATGGGTTCTGTAACTCACAGCTTTCCGATGGGAGGAGGTGGCTGAGCGACAGGTGCAGTTATAAATTTCAAAGAATCTGTTTCACTTTCTCTCTCCTCTGTGTCACTGAGCAGTGCTGCAGAGTGCAAAAGCTTAGTTTATTCCCCTTCACAGGTTGATGATTTTGTTGATGGGGTTGCTAGTTCTCTGCGTACTGCCTTAGACAACGCAGCTCTTTTGAAAATGAAAACCGTTTAAAAATAGAAAGTGTAGTAGGTTGAAAAAACGCTATATTATAAGTTTTTATG
>NW_015150465.1:210247-212354 GCF_000732505.1 Cyprinodon variegatus
AAGCTCTGTGTTTTTCCAGGCAATGAACCTCTGAAAGGACTTACCTTTGCCTGACTGTGATTGTGCCTGCTCTAGAGTTGATCGTAGCATCATCTCAATCACAAGATGGATGTTGGATGTCTTCAGTTACAAAAGCTGATAATAATATAACATGGGAATATGCAGAAAGCTTTGACTTCATCATGTTTTTGTCATAATTAAAAAAGTTTGAACCAATCAGAGCCCTACCCTGGTGATTTTAGCATTAGATAATTGTACAAGTCTGAGGACCATAAAAAATGTTGCTTTTTCCTTGATGTCACGGCCTTTGTGGGCTTTAAACCATCCCTTTTCTTCCTACATTCTAAAAATCCAATCCCAAATGAATGTTATTTTGTTTGGAACAATGTGATATGAGTGCAGCATTGTCCAAAAGCAGAGTGCAGTTGACGTTATGATTGACTCAATGATGCTTGCATGCAGCATCGGTTGATTGTGGTTGAATACTTTGTGCTAATCTGTATTTTTGCTCTGCGAGAAGCTCAAGTATCCATCTGTAATTTGTCTGCAAACGTCAGTTTCTGTCTGAGCTGGCTGGCATCTTTAAAAGCTCAGGCTGACAAGTAAATAGCTGAAAATTGCCTCCAAAGAGATTTGTTTTGGCTTTTTGTTTTGACTTGTGAAGAAATTACATTCCTTTTAGAAAATGTCAGGAAGATGGGTTTGGGAGGGGTCACCATTTAAAGTCATGACATTATTTTGTTTGCACAGTGATGTCAGCTGCTCCAGTCCCTCAGGACATGCACATAGAAGTGTGATGGCAACGAATGAAGGTATTATTAGCACCTGACAAAGCTCAAGACTTCATCCTCTGACTAGAAAAGAAGCAGATATTGATCCACAAAAGCAGCGCTTTTAATAAAGTTTCTCTGTAATATTATTTAGTTGGGTTTTTTCTGAGGTTATAAATCTTTTTAGTATTTTGAAAATGATTGTGAATGTGTTTACAAAAGCTAGAAATTTTATTTTTATCATCAGTTAAATACACAACAGTGCATTTGTGCATCACAGGCCACTTTCCAGTATTATGCTGTCCTAGCCATGTATGTGCCATTTTTCATCAGCTAGACAGCCAGAAAACAATGCTCCAATAAACAGACATGTCCTCTTTGGATAGTTGCTACTATATTGAAGAATGGCATCTGACCATTGCCCTCTCCTTGACCGTTGTAAAACTTGAATATACAAAGACGGTATGAACACTGGCAGCTAACAACAATAATGTTCCAAATGATTTAGATCGTTATGTTGTCATCACACACATAAACAAACAGCCACCTTGTTAAACATGAAGAAATACTTAAGGGGAAATCCTGTTCAAACACAAAAACGTATTAAGGTTTCTCAGCTCAACATAGAAATGCTCTGGCATTACCGCCATCTTGGACCTATCACTTCATCTAGTTCCCTTTTAAGCATTAAACAACCTGAGGGAGCGCTAGTGTGATTTACAAAATAGTAATTTAGTATAACTCAGAAAAGGCAGAACATCTCGTCAATTGTACCCATTTCCATTGCTCTGTTTATGTTAAATTGTGTGTATACATGTTGTAATTTAACTCCTTTGTAAAACAAACTTTAGTTCATCGACCATAATTTCATGGTTTAGACTAATTGTTGTCAAAGTCAAAATTTGGATGGAACAAACCTTTCTTCACCTCAAAGTAAAACTCAAGTTATATTATTTAGTCAAGGTATTCACATTACAAATCCAGAGGTGATTCTTGGTCTTTTAGCTTGGTTTTGTCAGAGCTCTGCTAGGAACCTTGGTTTTACTTTTGATAGCAATTTAAAGCTAGATAAACAAGTTAGCTCTGTGGTTAAAACAAGTTTTCATCACCTGCAGATTTTAGCAAAAGTTAAATCTATTTATTGTTTTAAGGAGTTTGAAGAACTTATCTTTATTTATGACCATAAAGGCCTATGCTGGCCTCTTTATACTGGCTTCCTGTCCTCTATTGAATAGATTTTAAAATTATTTTATTAACTTATAAAGTTTTAAATGGGCTAGCTCCCATTCTACTTTTAGAAATTCTAGGAACCACTAGTAAACCTGCAGATTGAGAGC
>NW_015150465.1:212729-215409 GCF_000732505.1 Cyprinodon variegatus
CATTAGTAAAGAACAGTGATGAGGAAAAGCATGAAACCGCAGCAGACCAGGGACATTCAGCAGCTTTGAAGAAGCAGCAGAACTCAGTGAAAGCAGGTGTTCCACCTGTTCCTGGACCCGCAGTCATTTTTTGTTTTCAAAAAATGACTAAATATACAACTTATTTCAAATATAAATAAAACACAACTATTGTTCAACTCAAAATGTTAACTGGTCTATGTCTGTGCATATTAGATCAGTAGTAATATTAACGATCACACAATAAGCCAAAAGATATGAGTAGGTGTTTACTTTGATCTTTATGATAGTTTTTCTCAGGCAGTTTTACCACAGCAGTAGAATAAAACCCTGAAATTATGTTTCTGTGTGCCACCCAAGAATTTAAGAGGCCCCATCTGGCCACCCCAATGAAACATTTCTAGAGGCACCCCTGCTAAAGTACATCCAAACCTAGTGAAGGTGAGGAACAGTGGCGGATCTAGACCAAATGTACCAGGGGGGCAGGAGGGGGCCATGTTTTCATGGGTGCCCAGAAAAGCATGAATTAAAAAACAGGGCAATGGATTCAAATATATTAAGAGAGCTGCATGAAGGGAGATTTATTTTCAATTAGGTTCAATAAAAATTCTATATCTTATGAGGCAATGTACATTTATAATTTAGAAATTTTACTGTCAGGACTCCTGTCTGTGTGTTTGTGTTTCTGTGTTTGTCTCGCTTCCTCCACCAGGAGGCGTCTGGTTCTGGTCCACCTCCTCACACACCTGCAGATGGTTATCTCGTTAACGGAGTGTTCTTAAGCTGCTGACTGCCACTACCTCGACGCCAGAGTGTTTGCCAGTTTTGGGTACTCTAGCCAAGCTGAGTTTTGCTGAGTCAAACTGAGTTCTTGTCAACCTGAATTTTAACAGTGTTTGTCTTTTGCATCTCGCCAGGAAGTCATCCTGCAAACTGGATTTTTTTCTGACCTTCTCTCCCTGGAAGGATAGCTGAGCTTCAAACTGAGCTGGGGTTCAAACAGGAGGTTTGGATCCACTTTCCNGACTGAGGTGGGGTGGCACCAGGACTGAAACGGACATGTTGGCTTCAGGATTGGAAAAGAGGGTGTTTTATTATGCCAATGGCTTGTTTAACAACAGGACAGGTCCGCTTTGTGTATTTTCCTGCCATCTCCATGTTCAATAATGTTATGGCAGGAACTGGAGATGAAACCGTAGGCAAGTCCAGAGAGAGAAAGGCATCCAAACATGGTCTGACACAGTAGTAAGAAAATTACTGATTTAGTTACTCATTGTTGCCCCCTTGTGTCTGTCTCCTTTCCATTCTACAACTGCCACATATCAGCTGATTACCCCAGTTTTTGTTCTATCTCCCATACTCTTCCTGTGCAGTTCTTCAGGGATGGTTCCTCATTGGTTCTTTGTGTTTTCTATTACGTGTCCTGGATTTTAGGTTTACAATATTTTGTTTTCGGACTTCTGTTGCCTTTGATATTTTGATTAAACCTACAAGAACTCGTCTCTGCCTCCCTCATCTCAGCATTTGTGTCATCAAACAACCTCTACCCTCACATTGAAAAATGGTGATGGTTGCTCTGACTGTTTGTGTTGTGTTGAAAATGTAAACAAAATAGCTTCTGATAGAGAGAAAACTAATAGCTAATATAATCCAATAGAATAAAATCTAAACTTATTTGTCATCTTGATCTAAATTAGATTTTTTTAAATGAAAATCTAAGAGAATTTGATCTTCCTTTCCTCCAAATAATAATACACATCTATATCACTTAAAACGTATGAACGGAGAAATCAGTGATTTTTTCACACCTTAAAGTGATCCAATAAATTTTACACTACAGATTTCTGTATTGGATGTAGTTTGGAAAATGCAACTAAAATAATTTTATTGGTAATATATTTTATTCCTCCTGTCTACAGGTTTCTTTAGAGCTGTTTTTTGACTCCTTCCTGAGTCGTGCCTTCGGTTAATTTCTCATGACAAATGTCTCCCTGGGCTCCTGAACTGCTTCTGATGGCCTTCAGGACTCTAGACCTCCATGTTGCCCACCATTTGAACACATTGATCCTTTTTTTGTGGCAGGCAAAGTTGTCAAAAATATAAATTTTTATCACTCAAGTAGAAGTAGAAATCAGGGCCGGTTCTAGCCCTTTGGTTGCCCTAGGCGAGATTGAGTTAATCGACACTCCAAACTTCTCCTCAACATCACCTAAGAGTTTGAAGCGTTCTTGCAGTGATGTAACTGACACATCAACAATGACATTGAAAAAGGAAATTTCCAATTTCTTTAGCGCATCTCCCTCTGGCTCATCAGGGGATTCATAAGAGAACTGTCTTTTGGTTTTTCTCAGCCTCTTCTGCTTTAGGACAGTGTCCACATTCATCTCCTCACAGAGATCTCTTGCAGATAGCTGAGCAGAAGCGAACCCGGTGCTTCTGTAGCTGACCAGAGAGGCTTCAGTTGTTTTCAGGAGATTCAGAGCCACATCCAGTTGCATAGAGATTGACTGCAATGCTTTGCTGACATGATGAATTTTGGCCAGCATGTCATACCACACAACGCTACAAATGGAGAAGCGGTATGACCCAACCTCTTCAGCCAAAGTCTGTGCCTCAGTTTGAATCATGGAATCAGTGGCTTTGTCCCTGATCTCAAGAAGGG
>NW_015150465.1:219249-220496 GCF_000732505.1 Cyprinodon variegatus
AGTTTTATAGTTAATAGTAATGGTGTCAATTTTAACTTTGCATCATCTTGAAAAACTGTTTATTTTGTTATGTGGTGAACAACAAGTTGGTGCAGCACCGAGTCCAAACACAACTAAATTAATTGCCTGGATGCCAACAGGCCCTATCGAAAATGAACCTAAATGAAACAAAGCTAATGAGTGTATTTTTAAAATAATTAGTCATTCTAATGCTGTGTGCCTCCATCTATAGATTTCTTTTCCTACACATATGTCCAAGATAAGATGGCTATTAGAACCAGCATATGCCTCACTGAGTGTGTGAGCGGATGAGATCATTGGGGAAATATGTGTCTGGTTCATTAAGCTGGCTGATATGCAGACCAACACTCATGCATACTTCAGCACTCCACTGATCCTCACTGGAAACCAGCTGCTTTATGATCATAAGACTTTATATGAGGGAGGGTTATAACAGCTATCAGTCCATCGAATACAGGCAGCTTTATAAATATGTGTTACAGGGTGTGTGAGGGCAAACGTATTTAGTCTATGTTGTCACAGAGATAATCCATGTTTGTCATTACCAAGACAAACTACAATCATGTTGAGTATTTAAATAATATAATGACTATATTACAAGAACGATTACTTCTTCGCATTCACATGCATAAATAATCTTAGGCAAGCATTTATTCTTAATGTGTTGGCCCGTCTTTTGCAGCTACAATTGCTTTAACGTTTCTGTAGGGATTAATGAATACCTGTTAAGTATTATTTCACTATTCTTTCAATAACTTTACGAGTTCAGACACAGTTGTTAAAAAAGAAGGCCTGACTAAACCTTCACGGAGGTGTTTCACGAGGTTTAAGAAAGGACTCTTTCAGAATAGACAACATAATACTCACCAAGCTCACTGATTCAGTTATGCTAAAAAAAGAAAGAATCCATCCTAAAAATGTTCCAACAAAATAAGTAGCATTAACTTGTTCAAATTAGTATGCTGAATTGTTAATCATTCCTTGCTTCATAAATATGAAAAATGTATTCGAGGAAGTACTTTCCCCCACCAACTGCCAAACTGGGATGGTGGTATAAATCAATACATCAGAGAAAAATTCTGTGTTGTGCAATTTTACCAGCAGATTATTGATACATTAAATAATCAGAACTAGAAAATCATAGTTTATAAATAGGTCATTCAAAGGCAATTCAAGGGTAAACCCAATGATTATTTATTGATTATAACTAAAATCTGCTTACTCAC
>NW_015150465.1:223063-224908 GCF_000732505.1 Cyprinodon variegatus
ATGGATGGATGGATGGATGGATGGATGGATGGATGGATGGATGGATGGATGGACCGAGTTATGTGGAGGTTTTTAGAGGACCCAAATGCACAGATGGAAGCTTGAGGTGCATAAGTCCAAAAATAACTGAACAAAGAAAACAAGAAACAGAACAAAGAGGAACCCTTTGGTTAAGGATGTAATTAAGTAATGAACAAAGTACAGCAAACAGTAACTAAAGAGTGGGAGTATATATGCCAAACTGGACAAAGAATGGAGGAATTAACTGACTGGAAGCAGGTGTGGTTAGATTCAGTCCTCTGTCACCACTACTCAGGGGACAGAGTTTTGGAAAGGTTGTTTTTGTATATCTGTACCCCTGAAACTTGAGGAAAAGAAGCAGTGGCTTTACATTTATCCAAAGGGACAGACAGCGACTCTGATTATGACTTTCCACCAGATATGAAGTCATTGTTGAATTTACACCTCAGAACCATGACAAAAAGATATACCGGTATGTAAATGACTAAATGTCTTTTGCTCTGCAGTAAACCTTAAAACACACAAAGAATGCTGACCAGTTCCCCCTAAGAAGCTACAGCCAAGCCCCAAAAGACAGTCTCCACTTTGAAGAGAGGACTGAGAAAACATTTACCTGCGGCTGCGGTGCCTGGTTCCGGTGATCGGAGAAGAAATTATGAAGAAGACGAGCCACCAAACTCATTTTTTTTTGTGCCAGCAAGAAAACCAAGATCTTTTATGGACAAGATGGCATCTTGGGCAGCCAGCAGTTGTTTCAAATGTTTTCTCAGAAAAACTACACAAAACAACAAAAAAAAAACATGCTGAAAGGCAAAAAGATGCAGGAAAATACATAAATGGAAGTTGCTGACATTGAAAAAGTTCCATATTCTTCTGGAAATACTATTTTCCACAGGATTGGTCACTGTTGATAAAAGACCTGATTACTACAAAAAAAAAATGCTCACCCATTCCCAAGTAACAAGATGACCTGGGATAGGTTTGAGGCAATTGTCCGGTCAGTCCACCTTAGTAAGTCACAGGAAGAGGAGGAGAAAGGAAGCAAAAAAACAAACAAACATCAAATTATAATAGACTTGTCAACATAAAACCTTTTTACACCTAACTTGTTACTCCTTGCCATATCTACATTCATCCCAACAAAAACCAAAGGGGGTCATGTGTTGGGAAATTCCAATTCATGGGGGCTGGTATACTGCAACTTTTGGACCCGTCCTTGGTCTAATACATTCAAATCAAATGGTTGTTACCTCCTCAGTATGCAGTCAGTTCCTCCAGAGTCCTCTCAATCATGGAATTTGATTCAAGTGTGTTGAACCCAACTCACATCTAAAAGTTTTAGGATACCTGCCCTCAGGAACTGGAATTGCCCGCTCCTGGTATAGATGAACGTATGGTGGCATCAAAAGCCTGCATAGGTATAAATCAGTACCACAAGGACAAATTCACCAACTGGGGGTATAAACTATACATGCTGGCATATGCATCAAATGGATACCATGGACCATAGTCTGAGTTACACATCATTACTGATCTGATGCGGATCTCCAATCTTGGCTCAGGCTACGAATTGTTTGTATATCATTTTTATACCTGTCCAGCAATAGAATTGTCTAAAAAGAATACCAGAGAAGATATAACAAAAAACTTTCTGGTTTTCTGAAAAACCTCTAACAAGGTTCTTCCCAAAAAGCAGAAAGGGCTGCTCTGGATTCAGCTCTTTTCAATCCTGAAAAAAGCCACGTTGAGCTACATTAGCAGACATTCAAAATGGCCCTTCCCAGTCAAACGCCAGCTGAATGGCAGCGAAATCCCTTCCAACTT
>NW_015150465.1:225737-226964 GCF_000732505.1 Cyprinodon variegatus
TATTTTATTTTTGTTGGAACAGAAGGCCGCAACTTGTTTTTGTTAGTACAAATATTGGCGTTTAAAAATGAACTGTAGTGGACCAGCCAAGGGCCCATCAAGGAAAGAATGAATGGCTAATACTGTATCAAACAGCAGGGAGTTCACTGAGGGTCATCTTACCAAAACTTAACCATTACCAGGAAATTCCTAACACCGACCTAAACCATATTCACACCTTTAGAACTAGTGACCCAAGAATGAGATGCCAAAAGGAGACACTTCACTTTCCCAAAAAAGCTCACTTTGCTGGTGAAATTTCTCAACAGGAAGTACAACTATACTCCAAACCACCTACATAGCAATGCAGAAATTTTTCAAATGATTGTAAGTGAAACAACGACAAGTTCTTCTGACAGCATGTGGCTTTCCTGATGCGATCCTGGATTCAGGCATGATTTGATAGAATCCATTTTAAAATAATGAATTTGTCAAGAAACTTCCTTTTCCGTAGAACAAATCTGCTATGGCAGGGCAGATAGCAAACTTTACTATATGTTATTTATTAAATTCCACAAAGGAACATCTCTAAAAGCAAAATAAAAGAAAAAGAAAATTAAAAGATTCACTCCTGCTGTGGTAGACCTAATGGGGAACGAAAACCTTTGGAATAGTTTTAATGCAAAACATGAGCAGCATGTTGTTTTTTCGCTACCTTGTCAAAGGCAGATCAAAACAGTATTTTCACTCTTTGAAACTGAGCAACATGTCTAAGCTCCCTTCATCTCCTCCTAAAGCCTTCAGATTTATTGTGAAGGTTACATTTGAAACCAGTATAAATGCAGTGCTGTTTTTCTCTAGCTGTGCGTCATGTCACTTGTGTCTGCTGCCCTTGAAGGGTTGGATAACACATTCATTCTGACATCAAATATAGGTTTATGTTTTAAGTATGAACATTCTAAGTACAAAACTTTCAGTGTGAGAGAAAAAGACTTTATCTATTGCTCCACATTCTATGTATTTTACTTGTGAAAGAATAAGGTTGATAAGCCAAAAACAAAATTCATGTCTAATTCAGTAGTGATTGAAAAAACTATTTGTTCATTTGGACTTGCTGGGATTGTAGTGGCGAAACTAAACTACCTGAACAATGAATATATAGTAGATGACCAGTGTTCACTTTAACTGCTATCATAAAATAGTTCCCACAAAAGAAAAACAATTAGAAGAGTTTTATTGATACATTTA
>NW_015150465.1:229700-230846 GCF_000732505.1 Cyprinodon variegatus
TCCATCAATAGTCCATCAGCAGTCCATCAATGGTCCGTCAGTGGTCCATCAGTGGTCCGTCAGTGGTCCATCAATAGTTCATCAGCAGTCCATCAATGGTCTGTCAGTGGTCCATCAGTGGTCCATCAGCGGTCCGTGAGTGGTCCGTGAGAGGTCCATCAGCGGTCCGTCAGTGGTCCATCAATAGTTCATCAGCAGTCCATCAATGGTCCATCAGTGGTCCATCAGTGGTCCATCAGTGGTCCGTGAGTGGTCCGTGAGAGGTCCATCAGCGGTCCGTCAGTGGTCCATCAATAGTTCATCAGCAGTCCATCAATGGTCTGTCAGTGGTCCATCAGTGGTCCATCAGCTTTCCGTGAGTGGTCCGTGAGAGGTCCATCAGCGATCCATAAGTCAAACCGTGAGTTAACCCTGGGTTAAACAGCTTTGGAAACACTGCATAACCTTTTTTTTTTTAGGCCCACCGTTACCTAGAAACACGGTGGCGGCGCGGCCTGACAATCGATTCCCTAACTGTAGCTAAAGCTGCTTTTAGGCCGAGTCTAAACATCTCTCCAACATGGCCGTGCTTTAACAATACACTCAGCGACAAAGTCATTAAGGTTTGAAGTTATGCCCTGCTCTCCATCTAAGGAGGCTAAGATTGAAGAGATTGAACAGAGGAGGGAGCTTCCAGGCCTGCGTCCAGCGGTGGCCGGCCCATAGGGGGCGCTGGGGCACCGCCCTCCCTGATAAGAAGAGAGAAACGTAAAATATATTTTTAGAAATTGACTCATAAATGCCAGTTTTACTCTCTAGAGTGTGTACCTATAAGCAAAACAAATTATATAAACTACATTTCCCTACCTACTGTCATTCATTTGTGGATTTCCACACACAGACTCCTACCGTCTCTGTCTTGGGGCGCTGATCAGACTGCGCCACATTTGCAGAGAATCTGTCAATCATGTACTATTGCTAGGTGAATTTAATAATTTAATGGCCAATCAGCGTCTCAGAACTTTATGGTCTTGGGGCTCTGAAAATACTGCCCTTTAACAGGCTTCTGAACCCAATGCGCAGGTGCAGACAATTAGAGGGAAGATGGCGAACGTAACGAACGAGATGCAGCTTCCACCAAATTCGGTGAGATCCTTATTTATCTAC
>NW_015150465.1:232126-234315 GCF_000732505.1 Cyprinodon variegatus
ATTGTTTATTAGTGGGGATTTTCGTCTCGTCTCGTCTAGTTTTCGTTCGGTGAAAAATGTGCGTTGACGAAAATATTTTCGACTCACTAATTAACACTAGTCTGCTGCAGCCGGGGTTTGTTTAACTTTTTTTAGAATAACTACGACCTGGATGACTGAGAATGTTCAGCAGCATTCTGCTGTGTGTGCTTGTGTGTCCAGGGGCCTATGAGAACAGGAGCGTGTTTGAAACTCTGGACATCGGATGGCAGCTCATGAGGATCTTCCCCAAAGAGATGCTGAAGAGAATCCCTCAGAGCACCTTGGCTGAGTTCTACCCCCGAGAATCCAAGCATTAGTCGCTGCTTCCTGCCCCCCCACCCTCCTCTGGGTTAGGCCCTACTGTGTAGCTCTGCGATGCCGTAACTATCCCGATGCTCGCTGCTTTCATCTGACGGGGAATCCTCCTGGCTGACAGGTGGACTGAAGATGTTATTCCAATGGAGTCCAGAAGGAGAATAATCTGTTGATCCAGATATTAATGTCAACATCTTGCCTTTAATCAGCAAAAAGTGGCGCCGAGATGAATTCAGTCTACAAAAAAAAGGTGGAAGAGGATCCCATTATTCACTGAATGTCTGCATCCTCTTTGCATGAACTAAACCGCCATGTTTTCTACGTGTTATTTGGCAAAAAGTCTGATCGTATCTTGTGACTTAATTGTGAATTACAGATCACTAGAAACTAAAAGGGTAAAAAAAACTTTTTTCTAAATTTGTCTCTAAACTCTCAGTATATCCCTTTTTCAGGAGGGACCTTAATGTTGATCAGTAGTGATGGTTAACGAGGCATCTTGAAGCCAAACTATACTGATGCTGCATTGATACTGTCTCCCAGAATACCAACACCTGCTGGACATTTAAATTCACTACAGGCAGCTGATTGGACAGACTGAACTGAATTGATTTGATGACCTAGTACAGGGGCCGGCAACACAAACTGTTCAAAGAGCAATATTGGACCAAAAAAACTAAAATCTGTCTGGAGACACAAAAATGTAAAAGTCTTCTATACGGTATACTGTATGGTAACACAGGCTCTACGTGTATGAGCCCACTATTAAAAAGGACTATGTGGGCTAAAGGCTGATTTAAACCAGGTGGTCTGCGTGTGTGTCGCAGTTACCGCAGATATGCCCCGCCCCCTCCGCAGACACTCTGCTGCACCTCTCCAAAATTGTAGGTGACAGCAGATAGGAGGCCTCTGATTGGTCAAATCTACATCTGCTCTACTCTATGCGTATTTCCTGTTTGGTTCCTCATCCGGCTTGTTTTGTTTGTCTGACCGCCATTGTGGAAAACGACTGAAGATGGACCAGCTAGAAGAGCGAGGTACGTGAGAACGCTGGGACCCTTTTTCCACCTGGATCCCCGCTCTTTTTGGCCCTCATGTCCCTCCATTGTCGCACAAACTTGCCCCCACTTCCTCACCGCCTCAGCCGTATCTAGACCCACAGCTAGTTCCTGATTGGCCCTCTGGCGTTATGGCGTGGAAAAACATAGCGCAGACCACGCTTCAAAATTGAGCAAAAATATCAGCAACACACTGCTGGGGGAGGATAAGCAGGCCTATAAATATATATGCGTTCATGATTAAATGTTAATCCTGGAGCAAATGTCACATGAGGTGAGGGAGGAGCAGTGAACGCTCTCACCGGTGGAATACACTACGTGCCGCTCCACCGTGTGGTTTAGGGTTTGCTGCATCGATGAAATGATAGAAACAGGATAAAGGAATCTTTCTATGGTGGACGTGTTTCTGATTGGAGGAGCTGATGGAGTCATGAGGAACCAAGCAGGAACTGACATCCATCAGAGCAGAGCTCTCTAACCCTGAAATCCCACATCCTCCATCACCAGCGTTCCTTGGTTTTAGTTTAATTTTGAGGATTTGGGGGAAATAAATGTTAGAAAGAGATCAGAGCATCAGAGCGCTACCTGTTGGATCTATGAACGGTTTTGCAACTAAACCAGCAGCAGTGGTTTGGTTTGGAGATGCAGTCCACTTTTTACATCTATCTTTGTTCTCCTCTAATTTCTCCAGAAGTTCTGCAATTGCACTTTTTCTCTCTCTTGGTGGTGGGCTGCAGATTTAGCATTCCTTCCCTGGAAATGCCTTTCCAAACGATTCGCTCCTTTCTTCTTTGAATC
>NW_015150465.1:235301-236847 GCF_000732505.1 Cyprinodon variegatus
TTTCCTATCTATGTTTAAATTGCAAATATCTTTGATATTTTTAGATGCAGTCAATAAATAATGTAACATTTATTATAACGTAAAATGTGAATGAAGATGCTGCTGGACTGGGATGTCAAATCCTAATTAAATAAACAATAAGTGCAGTAAAAACAGTATATAAACTAAGAGTCAATTTGGAATGAACTTTGATTCAGATAGTTGAGTGATAAAGGTTGACACAACGAGAAAATTAAAATAAAAACCCATGGCTGAAACATTCCTTTTCCTTTTAGGCTCCAAAATTCTGGATCATTTTAATGATAAACTGCGAAAGAAAAGACATCTTGTTTAGCAGATGCATCGTGTTGACAGATAAGTTTTTAAACCCAGTTTAGTGAGTCAGTCAGTTAGAAGCAACTCATCATTAGTGATCAGTGGTTCTAGAGGTAGTGCAGCCTCTTACATGATGCTTTAAACTAAAATCTATTAAACAAATTACGCGAAATTTTGAGGCTTTTCTCTATCTAAATGCATCAACATGATGAAACCCAACAACACATTTTGATCTGCGGTCCCAGCTGAGACCATGTAGACAGCGGCTCGCTTTCTGATGCTTCCTAAATTGGGTTCATCGTTTATCGGACGCAGCATTTTCTGCTTTCTTATACAAAAAAAACTAACTTCCCAAAAACTTTTTGGTTCTGAGGTGTTGAAAAATATTCAATGTATAACAAATAGACCTGAATGCTGCTGGGTTTATAAGGAGCCAGCTAGATGGATCCATTTTAAAGTTCAGACAGACAGGAAGACATGAAGTCTTAGTCGGCAGGTTTAACTTCCTTTTCTTCAAGGTAGAAAAACGAGAAAATTTAGATTCCCAAAAGTTTCTTCCTTTGCTCATCAGCATCTCTCTCTCCAGCCAGCAGAGTCAGATGTAGAGGCTGAGTCTGGCTACTGATGATTCATGGTAGTAAGAAGGCGGCCATGTTGGATCCGTCCCAGCTCAGACTTCAGCCACTTTGTTCTGATTCTGTTTCTTTTCCAGAAAAAGGTGTTTTTTGTTTTGTTTTTTTTGGTGCATGGGCAGAACCTGAATGGCTCACCGTCATCAGCCAATGATTAATGACTTTATTTAGTCTGACTTTGGTGGGAACTTGATAAAATCTTCAGTCATGGATCCTTTTATCAACATCTTTACTGAGGATGTTCCCAGTATGACTTGATTTTCAAAGCTGAGGTGAAAAGACTGGAAGTGCTAGGATAAACTCTGAGCGAAGAATATTTCTCCCTTAGTGGTTGACATAGATTGTAAACTGAAGATGTTTGAGGGCAATCCTAATGCTACGTTCAGACCGCGCGCAGCAGAAGCAGCAAAAACGCGCATGATGCTTCATTTTTGATGCTTGTACCAGTTTAGTTCTGACGCACGACTGAAGCATCTTTGTTGCACGGTGGAAAAGTGGGTCTGATGCGCGGTGGGCGGGGCTACCCTATTCTTTCTCTGCCTGGAACAATGGCAGCTATATTAGCTGTGATCAGCGGGTAAAAAGTAGTTAGAATCTAT
>NW_015150465.1:239367-241774 GCF_000732505.1 Cyprinodon variegatus
GATTGCAGCTGTAATAAGTCAACTTCATTTTCTTTCCCATGTAGAATGGAAATGTATCTTACAGTTCACAGTGTCTACAGAAAACATGTATGCTCCCACATTTAGTGGCTCATCAGCTACAGAGACCGCTGGTTCTTTTTAGGCTACCAAACCAACCAGGGAAAAATCTGTACAGGATAATATGTTTATGTATTTACCTGCTATTAAAACATACAATTCAATAAACTCTGAGGCAAGCAAGAAGGAGCCCTGATTATTGTATCAGATGCCATTTGGAAAATGGATGAGGCGTTTGAGGAGCAGCTGCAGGCACACCAGCAGCACCAAGATGCAGTCCTAGAAAAGCTACTGGCTGATCAAAGAGCAGAGATGGAGTTCACCACAAAGGAAGTCCTCAGGGCTAAATAAGATAAGAGAGAATGCAGAGCAAACTCAGAGTCAGCTTGTAGGGAAACAGTAAAGTGATGCAAATGCAATTCTTGCTGTGCTTTATAAAGTTATAGCCTAAAACTGCTTAAAAGTTACTGTTTTCCTTTGCAGGTGTTTTTATTTTTTGCTGTGTTTACACATTTGTTTTAAATAAAAAGGAACAAGCCTCTCTTCATTATTCAACTTGTTTAAAGGAGGTTTATTAGATGTTTTAGAAGTAGGGTCCGGTCCAGTTCTATATGCAATAATAAAATACCAGCTGCTGTTAACTCATTACTCGGCTGTGAGGAGCGCTGTGAGCTTTCATGTGTAATGTTAAGTTTCTCGATATGTTGTTTAAAAAGAATTCCCTGGATGGATCTCCAAAGTTGATTGTTATACACTGCTATGCTGGCAACAGTGCCCGTGCATTAATTTGCTGATAACAGATCTACTAAGAGATCAAAGCACAAAAAAGGAGTAAATAAATGTATATATTTCATGAAAATATATGATGGTTAGTTATGAAAACATGCCATTAAACCGACAAATAATACAGAATTTAATATTATAGGTAGAATGAAGCAGAGTGAGGAAAAGGGGTCCCTATGTCCTCCAGCAGTCTAAGGCTATAGCAGCAGAACTATAGAGATAGATCAGGATAACCTGAGCCACTCTAACTAGAAGCTTTATCAAAAAGGAAAGTTTTAAGCCTAGCCTTAAAATTTTTGGAAANTTTGAAGTTAATTTAGGCGTTAATAAACTGTTTCAGAGGAGTGATCATAGCTCTCTGCATCAGCAGTGCTGTGTCTGACTCCCTGCCACCTTCCAGATCAGCTTCTCTGATTGGTTGATGTTGCGCGTCCAGCAGCTAAAGTTAAATTTTTCCAACTCCAGCAGCTGCTGCATCAGATGGGCGTTGCGAGCGTTAGATGCTCATGACGCGCTGCCGGAACTTTTTGCTGCGCCTTGATGTGTATCAACCATTGACTTTGCATGTAAACCAGCTGCTTGTGCTGCCTCTGCTGCTTGCGGTCTAAACATAGCATTATAGCCAGGCTTCATGCAGTCATTACTTTCTTTTTAAAGAGGGATTGCTGGGTTTTAGCTTCCTGAAACCAAAGAGCAAACTCAGCCCATCCTGTGTTCTGTTGCGTCTGTTTATCTGCTAGAGTTGGAGCCTAAGGCAATTATTCCTCAGCATAGTTCACTCTGACACCTTAGCTGATTTTCTAATATTACATAAATATTTCTCTATAGATGTATTTACACTTAAAGCAGAATACTTTAAATTTAAGAAATTGGGATGTATTTAAAAATCTTAGTTCACACCTTTGAAGGTGGCTTGTTCACGTAAGGCTGCTGTGTTTTTGTTGCACATTCCTCTGATGGAGTGATTGTGACGGACAGTTGTTTCCCAGTCGAGGTCTGTTTGGAGGTTCAGGTAGATTTCCTTTTTAAATCCGTTATTCCTCTAATAGTAAAGCCATGACCTTAACTTGCACTTCATTTTGATAATAGGTTTGTGTCAAAATGATGCTATATTTCTTTAGATCGCTGCTACTGGTGCCCATGTCTTTATGGTCTGTGTTCCTGTTCTGTAAGCTGCGTGAGCCGATCGACTGCCTCTTTAGAAAGTGCATACATCGTTACCAGTAGTGCCTTGAGTATCAGGTCTGACTGAGAAATAAAGGCTGCTGCCTCTTCACCTCTAACGTTGTTTTTTTGTTATTTTTAACATATTAACTTTCATTTAATTGCGAGGTATTAATAGGGTTTCAAACTAGGTCCTTTACAGGTATATATTTTTAAGGTGTATGGCAGCTAGTGGTTCTTTTAAATTCCCACCCGACTCTGGGGAAAATTTGTTGATTTGTTTTCCAATTCCAGGCTTTTAAATTCAATTTCATTTCAGTTTATATAGCGCCTATTCACAGCACACGTCATCTCAAGGCCCTTTATAGATCATCCAGTCAGATTGGTTGCAAATTTTCTATCT
>NW_015150465.1:244139-245210 GCF_000732505.1 Cyprinodon variegatus
TAATCTAGAAAATAACATTCAGTGGATTGTTTTTTTTACTTTTTTGGGGGAAAAATCATGACCTGGATGACTGACAATCTTCACCAGCAGTCCCTTAGAACCACACGGGGGCGCTGTTGGACTGTAATGGATTTCCAAAGCACTGATCAGGCCGTCTGTCATTCTGAGGCATGTTGTCCTCTAATAAAACCGGAGGTGGATGGGGATGAGGGAGTTGACTTCACATCCATCTCAGATGCTCGCAGCTTTTTTTCCAAATACCAGCAGGTCATGCGTGAAAGTTCAACTGAAAGATGAGAGTCGGCGTTGGGAAAGTGCTGGCAGCGTCTGATACGAGTCTTTATGAAAGATGAAAGCAGCACTTTAAAAGGCTGCTAAACCAAAAACACCGGTCACAAACTCTGATTGCAGGGCTTCAAAGTCCATTTGCTCTCAGATAAAAGTGCATGAAAATGCATATTCCTTCCCTTTTTCAAACAAATAGTTTGGCCTTTAAAGAACTTATTAAAACAAGGTTTTATTCTCCTTTTGAGTGTTTGATAAACGAAGGAGGGAAATGGAAAGGAATGCTTCACTTTTTCAAAGATAAAACAGGAATAAAGTTGTTAGGGCAACTAGAGAGAATTTGTACAAAAACAAACACACATTCAGCCTATTTAAAGAGAACCAACTTGCTCCTGGGAAGCATAGTAACACTATGTGTTCCACTCTAAACATAGCATGGCTGTCAGAGAATGCAGGATAACAGCCACAAGTGGAGGTTCCTCCACTTCTCTTTCAAATTGATGGTAATGCATCTGAACGAGGAGCTGAAAAAGCTCTGAAAAACGCTCCCTACAGGCAGGGCTGGATTTAGGAAATGTGGGGCCCTAGGCAAAGACAGGCAGGGGGCCCTCTGAATGGAGAAGACAACACATAGAACAGCCCCATTCTCCAGATAGAGAAATGTTAATAGAATAGACATCCATTATCTGTTCTAGGTTGTGTCCCTCTGTTCTTGTCCCTTTTCTTCTTGTTTTCCTCTCTATGTTTTGTACTCAGCTGACTTTTCATGCTGTCTCTAAAGGAATG
>NW_015150465.1:246454-250259 GCF_000732505.1 Cyprinodon variegatus
TGCGTCCCTAGGCAACTGCCTAGCATTGCCTAATGTTAATCTGGATGTATATGTTTGGTGTGCCGCGCATGCTGTTAATTGGGTGTGCACAGATAAACCCTTATGGAGACACTGGACATCACAGTCCCTATTTTTATAATCAATGACAGGTTTGGTTTAGATCATTAAAAAAATTAAATATATAACATGAAATCATATCAAATCACTTCCCTCTGTCATGATTATTCCTTGTTCTAGTTTTAGTCATCAGTTTTATTTCCCTTAGCTTTATCTAAGTTCTTTCCTAGTTACAGTTAGTTCCTTTTTTCCTGGTTATTCTTTGCTGCCCCCAGTCTCCCTTTTCTTTCCCCTTTACTCCTTTTAGTTGCTCCTCTCCACACCTGATCCCTATCAGCTGAATAGGCAGTTCATTGTTTGGTTCTCCCACGTATACTCCTCCTGTTCAGCTGCTCATTGCTAGTTTCTCTTCATTACTTTATTCCTTATGTCAGATTCCCTGCACGTCTCCTAGTTTTTGACTGCTGAGTTCCTTGCCTGTTGTTTCTGGATGATTTGCTTCTGTAATGTTAACTTCTTCATTAAATCTCCAAGAAATCATTTCTGCATCTGGGTCCTTAGAAACCATCCACCAAACCTAAAACACTCAGACTCAGACATGTTGTGATGAACAGGAGACCTCAGTAGCCTCTTCCTCCAACTGCAGTAAACAGCAGGAACCTCTGCAGGAGGGGACCACAGGTTAGTGACCACAAATATCTGGCGGAGGATGATTATGAACGCGTGAATCACTAACCTGGTTAGTCCAGTCCGAGCCCAGAGGATGAGGTCGATTCCAGCTGGTCGGCTGCCAACACAACATGGCGGGCGTCTTCCGAAGACACTGAGGTGTCGGAGGTCAGAGGACAAGCAGGAGAGGTACCGAAGGGAAATCCAGGATGGAGTCTGGAAACCGATCCAGGTTCGCAACACAGACTGGCAGAAATACGTCAGGAATCTGAAGACAGGTCAGGCAAACAGAACAGCAGGGGATAGGCAGGCTAAGACATCAAGAGGCAGAACGGGTCAGGATCAGAATCACTCAGGAATGCTAGAGAACTCTCACTAAAGGCTCGAATAATCTGGCACTGATGGCTGGTTTAAAGGCTGGCTAATGTGGACTGGGAGGAGCCTAACAGGTGAGTGAAATGTGTAATTAGACCAGACATCAGCAGCAAGATCATGAAAGTAACGAAAATCAGCTTAAATGAAACAAAAGTAACGAGTGTAATTTTAAAATACAAGGAGAAGAAAGTAGAGATAGTTAAAAACAAATGTGAGAAGTAGAAGTAAAAAGTTGTCTAAAATTAATTAATTAATAATTACTAATTTATGAAATTCTTGCAGCGTAGGTTAACTGTTCAAATGTAAATACACTCAATCTTTAAGATAGTTTTTACTTATTTCTAGATCATTTTTGCAGTGTTATTGTGTGTTGTGAAAAAAACATTAAAGTCTTATAAATTTAAGCTTAATTTATAATGCTAACAGGAGAGCTACGTTTTCCTCTATTGTTTTAGAAACTTCCAATTTTATAATTAACATCAGCTTGTTTTTTTGCTGAATTTATTGTAACTGTGTTAGTTTGGTTTATCATGCTTCTAATCAGAAGTTTTTTTTTAGTTTGGCTGATAATAGATGAGATCTGACTATTGCTGATATTCGTTTTTCAGGCTTTTTGAACAGAAAATACTCAAATAAAAACAGTAGAATGTCAGTTTGTTGCATAGATCATTTAATACATTAAACTGATTTATTTAAATTTACAATTTTCTGCACACTGCAAAAACAATCTAGAAATAAGTCAACATTTATTAAATGAAGTTTATTTTGCCTTAATTTGAGCAGGTAAATAAGATGATTTTCCAATGGAATGAGTGTTTCTACTAATAAAATAAGATTATCAGCTAATATGTACTTGAAATAAGAAAATGCAATTATTTATATTTTCTTATTTTAAATGTAAATCGTTTGGTTCCATTGGGAAATTGTCTCACTTACCTCTTTAATTCAAGATAAAATGCACTTATTTGAAGATAAAATTACTAATTTAGATTTAAATCTTTTCCAGTGTACACTGTGACTTTTTTTTATTGATTCCTGCATATCATTTTTTCCAGTTATCAATAAAGAAAGATAAAAAGCTAATTTTCACTTTCTAGCGTGTGTGCCTGCTTACCTGTATGCTCCAGCCTGTGCTGCCTGTCCATCCATCCATCAGCCTGCAGCCATGGGTGTCGAGGTGAGGCGTCAGTTCAGGCCCACAGGGAGCCACATGTAAATCAGTCGGACTCCTGGAGGTGACGTTTTTAGACATTTTCACCCTAGAGGTCAGTCAAGTGTTAACCCAGAAGTGTGATTGGACAGGTGTGGCTTGTGTGCACATACACACCCAAATCACACATGCAAATACCTTTAGAAAGAGACCAAAGACTTCTGGTTTTTTTTGCTTTGAAACATGCTGTGACCCTTTTGGGCTAGATTATTGCTATATATTCCAGTCTCAATTTAATTCACTTCAGGTTGAAAATGTTTTTATTTGGTTTGAGAACAAAGATGTGAAGTAGAGGCTTGACGCTGGAGTTGGAAGATAAGGAAAGTTTGGGTCAAAGGAGGATGGATGACTGTTTCCCATCGAGCAAAAACTGGTTGAACAGCCGACATTTACATCCAAATAACGCCAGCAATTGGTTGTAAAGTAAAAGGTAAAAAGTCGTAATTTCCAGATTGTTGAAAAGACTTTGAAAACTGGGTTTGTGGAGACAATTATTGGACTAAAGTGGGACAAAATCAGACCGACCAAACACACCCCAGTTTTCAGTGATTATTTGATGATTTCAGGATTATAACGACCAGCCAAATTTAGCCAAACAACCAAACATATAAATGACGTCTGCGGTTCGAAGTGGTTAAAGTTGACAGGAGGTAATGAAGCATAACTTGTTCCTTAACGTTGGATCCAGCCTTCCATCTGTCTGTGTCATGATTCTACTCTTTCTGGACTTTTTGGTTTTGTTTAAATGAACTTTTTGAGTTTTCTGTTAGACTTTGATTTAGGTCATTCTGTGTTTTCCAGGCCATTGGTTCCATTTCCATTTTGTGTCATTCTAGTTGTTTTCTAATTGTATATGAGCACTGATGTATTTCTTTTTTACTCTCTGCCTTGTGCCAATCCCCTTTCCCATAGCTCCCTTCTAGATCCTTCTGTCCACACCTGCTCCCATCAGTTGATTACTCCATTCATTGTTCTGTTTGGCATATATACTCCCCCTCTGCAGTGACTGTTTGCTGGATTCCCTAGTTTTTGGTTCCTGAAATTCTTGTTTATGTCACGGTCTTGGTTCTGTAATGTTTTACTTTGCTCCATGTTTTCTTTTTTATTGGTTTAATTCCTATTTTGTTGTGTTTTTTGGATATATTTGAGTTTTAAGGTTTTTATTTGTTGCCCTCTTGTGGTGGTCTTCTTTTCCCTAGCTCCTTCCTTTACTGCTCTCTTCACACCTGCTCCCGATCTGATCGTTAGTCCTCTCTTCTCTTCTTCTTTCTCCATCTTACTTTGTCTTACCTCGTCTTACCCTGGCTCTACCCTGATTGTTTTCCCCTAATGTCTCCATGGTTCTGGTTCGTTTACATTTTTAAGTTGGATTTTTTTGGATTCCTGCCTCTGATACCTGTGTTAATTAATTAAACAAACTGCTAGAACTCACCCCTGCCTCTCTGCCTCTGCATTTTGATCCAAAACCACAACCAAACCCTGATAGTAGGAACC
>NW_015150465.1:251307-251985 GCF_000732505.1 Cyprinodon variegatus
GAAATCAATCTACTTTTTCATGATATTCTAATTTTATGACCAGCACCTGTATACTCCTCCTCTGCAGTGACTGTTTGCTGGATTCCCTAGTTTTTGGTTCCTGAAATTCTTGTTTATGTCACGGTCTTGGTTCTGTAATGTTTTACTTTGCTCCATGTTTTCTTTTTTATTGGTTTAATTCCTATTTTGTTGTGTTTTTTGGATATATTTGAGTTTTAAGGTTTTTATTTGTTGCCCTCTTGTGGTGGTCTTCTTTTCCCTAGCTCCTTCCTTTACTGCTCTCTTCACACCTGCTCCCGATCTGATCGTTAGTCCTCTCTTCTCTTCTTCTTTCTCCATCTTACTTTGTCTTACCTCGTCTTACCCTGGCTCTACCCTGATTGTTTTCCCCTAATGTCTCCATGGTTCTGGTTCGTTTACATTTTTAAGTTGGATTTTTTTGGATTCCTGCCTCTGTTACCTGTGTTAATTAATTAAAGAAACTGCTAGAACTCACCCCTGCCTCTCTGCCTCTGCATTTTGATCCAAAACCACAACCAAACCCTGATAGTAGGAACCAGCTGTCTCTGCTGCAGGAGCCTTGGAGGACGCTGTCTCTGCTGCAGGAGCCTTGGAGGACGCTGTCTCTGCTGCAGGAGCCTTGGAGGACGCTGTCTCTGCTGCAGGAGCCTTGGAGGA
>NW_015150465.1:254965-256259 GCF_000732505.1 Cyprinodon variegatus
CTTCAGACTGTTTATATTGCCGGAGCTGAGTGGAATATCCAGGATGCTTTTGCTCAGATTTTTAATAAACCTCCATCACACAAACCATCACTATGTCTCCAACCTGCTCTGCTGTCTCTCACCTTTGTTCCTGTTCCTCCACCATCACCAGCTGTTGGTCCTCCCCTGCCATCTGCTTCCTCCAGGCGTAGGCACCGCTGCCGGGGGAAGAGGTCCACTTCCCCTCCGATGGGTCAGCCTGATGCCTGCTTCAGTTCCCCTCCTAACCAGGTCAGCTTCCCCTATGGTTTCACTTGTCACCTCCATGACCAGCAGCTAGCTTCTCGGGTTGGAAAATTTAGACCAGTTGCCATTGTTACACCCCCTGCAGTAAGAGCACCCCATCTTGAGGAGTCTCATTTATGTGGCTTATTTTATGGGGAGAGGGAAGATCTTTTCCCTTTCCTGCCACCTCTATCAGCTCCTAGCCAGCCAGATCCCGAGGCAGAGTCCATTAGCCGGCCAGATACCAAGCCAGAGTCCATTAGCGGGCCAGATTCTGAGTCAGGGCCAATTAGCGGGCCAAATCCAGAGCCTAATAGTGAGCTAGAGCCTACTAGCGAGCCAGTACCGGAGCCCGCTCTGTGCCGTCCAGAGACCCCTGAGCACACTGATGAAATGGTCTCAGATTTAAAGCTCTGTGAGAGTTCATCTCCAAGGCTTCAACTCATCTGTCTCCATCTTACTTTGACTTACCTCATCTTACCCTGGCTCCTCGTGATTGTTTCCCCCTGATGTCTCCATGGTTCTGGTTTTTTCACATTTTAAAGTTGGATTTTTTGGATTCCTGCCTCTGTTACCTGAGTTAATTAATTTAAGAAACTGCGAGAACTCACCCCTGCCTCTCAGCCTCAGCATTCAGGTCCTCAAAACCCCAATGAAATCGTGACACACATAACAGACATATTTAGACTACATTTGGTTAAATAGGCACGTATTTACCTTTTGTCTTAGTCGCTGGCAAGTTTAAATGTAAACCTTTTCAAAGCAGAAAAAAATCCTAATTCCACATTAGTCAGAGCAAGTGATGCTTTAAACATTGATAAACAGCATCTAGTGTGTATAGTGCTTATAAGATTTGTATTAATGTAGCAAGAAATGCTGCTGTTCTCTTTAAACAAAATGTGTCCTGATGCTCACATTAAGCATAAAAAAGAGCATGAATATTTTTGCAAAGGATCAATGACATCAGACCAATGAAACTGAAGACCAAGTGTCCCTACCAAAGTTGAAATCAAACCTACGCCCTTGTCTT
>NW_015150465.1:258669-259553 GCF_000732505.1 Cyprinodon variegatus
TTAGTGCTTATAAGATTTGTATTAATGTAGAAAAAAATGCTGCTGTTCTCTTTAAACAAAATGTGTCCTGATGCTCACATTAAGCATAAAAAAAGAGCATGAATATTTTTGCGTAGAAACAATGACATCAGACCAATGAAACTGAAGACCAATAGTGTCCCTACCAAAGCTGAAATCAAACCTACGCCCTTGATTTCTACCTTTGTTCACATTATTTATCTCTGTATTCCATTTAAAGTGAAGCTTCACCCAAAGCCAATCCTTGATCGGCTACTGAGTCACGATTTCATAGAAAACTTCAGCTGCTGTTACCTCAGCTCTATCTATCAGCACCAGGTAAAGGCGAAGCAGTGAATGTTCTCACCACGAGGAGTTCACTGCTGGACGCTTCACCACCCCTCCCTGCAGGGTTTGTATACGGATTATATGTGTATTAAATGCCTTTGCAACAGTTACCGTTGAACTCACCATAAAGGGAAATATTATGCTGCAGCTGGAGACCATGTTTATGAACACTGGCTTCTTGAAGACTCTAAAGAAGGGTTGTTCAAGTTCAGTCCTCAAGAGCCACCATCCTGTAACTTTGTGATGCATCTTTTGTCTAACACACCTGAATCGAAAGGCTCAATCCCCTCATTTAGCTCAGCAGAGGCATGGTAACGAGCCACTCGTTTGATTCAGGTGTGTTAAAAATGGGGCGCATCAAAAAGTTGCAGGAGAGTAGCTCTTGAGCACTGGACTTTAGCCCCCCTGCTCTAAATAATACATGTTTTTAAATTGCTGCCTCTCCTAAACCGTTATATGTACAAAATACACATTTTGGAAATTTGGCACAAATATTCTTCATACCATTTGTCTTCAATTTAAGAGGGAAGGGAGACAGA
>NW_015150465.1:264917-266387 GCF_000732505.1 Cyprinodon variegatus
CATGAAAATGAAATATATCCCACTCACCAGAGATGCTGATTATTTATAAACCAAATTGATTCCTCTGTCTTGGTGCAGGATGTCTCAGTATCGCCTTTCAGTATCAACAATTGAGTCCAGAAACACTTTGAACAAAAGTGAATCTAAAATACAGATTGTAACTAGCTTAACTTGGCTGTAAACATTTTGCTCCAACTGACCAATAAGAGGACAGAGAAAGCTGACGTAGGGGCGGGCCCTCTAGCTGGTCCTGTGGCGCAAATCTGGAATCTGATTGGTTGAAGAAAACGATCCTCACTAATATTGTTAAGGTAATATCAGCCAGGACTGCTGATACTGAAGGCCATGGCAGATTTGATTGACATAGCAACACACAGAGGCTGAAATCTGATTGGACAAAAAATATAGCTACCAAATAAATGTAACTGAAGCGGCGCAGCCAAGAGAAATGCTACAGAATTAGGAGAACAGACACAGTTGGATGGAGGAAAATCAAAGTTTAGGTTATGAATATAGGTTAGTGTTTCTGATGGATGTTTGGGCAGCGGTGAAGACTTTGAAGGCCCTGACCGCCAACCGCTGCTATCGCATAGAAATATGACTAAAAACTGACTTCAACTGATGAGCACTTTTCTGCAAAAGGCTCAAACATTGACTTTCAACAAATTAGCATTGCATAAACTAAAGCCAGCACTAATTTGTTCTGCTCAGTATTATTCAGCAGATCTCAGACCCTTGGTCTTTCAGTCTTAGCCATACTCCTCATTCTTTTTACCAATTCTCTCTTTTCTTATAGTTTTGTTGTCCTAACAAGCCCTGGTTTGTTTCTCCATCTCTTAGAACAGAATGAGGCTCATGTTTGAATAATGACAGAATAAGGGTGGGTCACCAGCTTCAACAGACTGGGGCGTATTTATACCCTGATAAGTGTTTAGCCGCCTGTTGTGCACCTTTTTACTTGCATACATCTTTGAAAAGGGACAGGCAGGAGTGTAGCCAGTGTATCTGAAATTGGATGTGTAGTATGTCAAGGCTTTTTGTCACATTCCAACAAATCTATGAGGCAGAAACGCTGTAGATTGAGTTCAAAGGGATTCATCCAGCATGTGACAGATACAGAAAATGGATTTCAGCGCCTGTCAAAACAAACAATACTTTTTTGCTTGAGGCTCAGAGAGAGACAGCTGGAGGGGATTGGAGATAGATGACGGATAGCGCTGAGCTCTCACACCTAAGACAAAAGCTCTGCTCACTACATTTAAAGGTCACAGGCAGGTCCAAACATGTGCTTGGATGGACAAAGATAAATAAATGATAATGATCCAGTTTCCTTTACATAGTTGAAAAATTCAATTCAGTTTATTTCTGTAGCTCCAATTCACATCATGTCATCTCAAGGCACTTTACAGTTCAACCAGATTCAAATTTAAATTGATTCAAAGTTTTCTATCTAAGGAAAACCAGCCGATT
>NW_015150465.1:266594-269404 GCF_000732505.1 Cyprinodon variegatus
CAGCTCCCATGTCAGAGGATGAAGAGAGCACATCCAGTTAGTCACAGTCAGAGAAACAGGACTACACTGGAAAACAGGCCAAGCTCCAGCATCAAAAATCACAATTAGATCAAAGTTACTGCCACAGACCCGGTAGATCAAGATAAGCACAACCTCTTTTACACAGAGGGAACATTTTAACCTTGTTAATGAGGCAATGAAAAGACTGTTTATGTATAAAACAATTTCTTAGTCTTATTACTAATATATAATGTTCATATAAGTCTCAAATCTATCAGATCTTAAAATTCAATGACTATAATGCAGCTAGTTAACAACAGAAAAATGCTTTTTCCTCTCTTGGGAGGGGTGTGCCCCCAGACCTCGGACCCCTGGGCATTTTGTCTAACAGTAGAAAATAAAAAGTAGAGTAAACAGTGTTGTGCAAAATGATATCCTGCAGATAATCAATAAATGATTAACTAGAACTGGAGTTACAGTTAATTATTTAACTTATTTAAAATCGGAGGCGAAATCAATTTAGTGTTCTTAGTTGAATAATTGTAGCCAATCCAGGTATCCACCAATCTAGTGACCCAGGCTAGGTTATCAGCAGAACTATTAATTATCAATCAAAGAACCATTGATCTCTGTTTATTCACACTGTTACCAAAGGAGGGTGGATCTGGCCTGAGTGATAAACCATCCGTATATGAATCACAAACGACTGCAAGTTAAACAATGGCATCATTATTCTAATAATTCACGATTACAGAAATCTAATATCTATGCAAAACACTACACGCTATTAGAAAAATAACCACGCGGTTAAATGTGAGCAAATTCTCTATAAACTAACGTTAAAGCAGAAAAAAAAGGTCCATTCTCCAAAGAGTTTAAAGTCAGTGTGATGCTACAGCAGAGGAACTTGGCTTTTAGGTCGATGAATGTTTACTTACGGCCATAAAAACAGAAGCGTCCAGTGCTCCATAGCAAGGTCCTCACAAAGGGATGAAAATCCGCACAGCTTCGGAGATTCCCTTCTCACCCAGTTCAGCGGGCGCTATGCAATCAATCAATCAATCAGCGATTAATTAATTTGTCCTCATTTATAATAATGGGCTTGAGATTATTGTGAATGGGTGCTTAATAAATAAGCTAAATTGAATTGGAGATACACAACAATCAATAAATCAATGTGTGTAAGCAGACATAAAACATCAGCTTCAGGCATTCTGACAGTTGCATGTATCGTGTAAAGGTGCTGCAGAGCTGTGTCAGTGCAAGGAATCTAATTAGGGAAATAGCAGTTAGGGTAAAGGTGCCATGATTCAGTGCAAAGCAGTTGTCTGTTTGTTTCTGTGCATTAGTCCCTTTATTGGGGCTGGAAGCCTGTGATTGATACTGGCAGGTGTTGGTCCCTTTTCTCTCTTACTGACATCTCATTCCCATACGTGTCACTCAAAACTGAGGCCTGCAGGAAGCAGCTGAGTGCAGGCGGAATGCTAAACAAGACAGACCTGATCGCCTTCTCTGCTACCTGGTAAGATCCCACGCTGATGTGACGGAGTGGGATCAGAGTTGACGTGTTCTCATCACAGATGCTCCATGGTTACTGACTAGCAAATAAACATTGTAGAAACATTGGGAGAGAACCTGAAGAAGTGACAGGTGATGAGGTCAGCAGGCCAATCAGAATAAAGTTAGAGATAAGTTATGAAAGAAACATTGCTAATAAACAATAGTTTAAAAAGTGAACTCTCGCATTCAAAGAGTCGAATGATTCATTAGATCATGAACATGTTCTGTTTTCTACTTCATTATATCGACTGTTGGGAACTGATATAGTTAGGAGAAGTGGGAATCAGATAGTGTCATGATCTGTGGTGCAGAAGTACTGAAGCTGCAACAGGAAATCACCGTCACATGATGATGGATACATGTTTTTCTATATAAGGGTATATATATTAATGACATTTCATCGGGACATTATACCAGCCCTAAAACCAGCTCCACACATGCCACGTCCCATATCAGTCTGCATTCTTTTGTTTAGAAATTCACCGTCTACTTTATGCCCCTCGTTCACATGCAGTCTCTGCCCCTTTATTCTCTGTGTTTATCTGGTAATTGGACCTGGAACAGGAAGTATCCACTGGATTACCCCCTTCTGTACCTCTGCTGCCTTATTGGACCACGTTACCGAACCTGGAATGCCTCTGGTTTAAAGCCCCCTGAAAAGCCCGCGCAGTTTGTCGACCGCTCAACGGTCTGCCCCCGCAAACAAGTGGACGACTCTGTCCCCCAAAACCTCCTGCCTGTCTCAGGCTTACACTCAGCGCTCTGGCTCCTCTCGTTACCAGGTTAGTCCTTCATCAACTCCTCGGTTCTAAACTTCCTCTGCAGCCTCTAACCTGTCCCTCTGCCTGCAGGACGTTCCAGCCTGTAATCGAGAGCTGCACCCCCGAGAGCCAGAGATGTTTTAACCTTGTTTTTTTAATAAATACTTTAAACGTCACTGACCTGTCGTGGTTGAATTTAACTTTCCTTATGCTGTAAGTATGCTGTTTTTAAATGTACAACCAGGATATTGTATTTTTTATGTTTTTATTTTGTGTATTTTCAGCAGTATGCTTGGAAATAATACTGGTTAAAGTTTTACCAATATAGACGTGTTATACATCCTTAGAAAGCTTAGATTCTCCAGAATTCAACAGCCAAGGTTATTTTAATGATGCCATTAGCACCAAAGCACAATTGATAAACCATATATATTTATAGCAGCTTGTTAAATCAAAATTCTACAAATCAACCTTCAACTTCCTGCTTTT
>NW_015150465.1:270791-273221 GCF_000732505.1 Cyprinodon variegatus
AATAGTAATCTAGCATATTCGTAATAACATTCCATGAAGAGAAAAGCGCCAATAAGTCAATTTTTTACCATCAGGAAATTTAAATCCTTATAGCTAATGCTAGCTGTATTGCTAATTAACTTAACTTCCACAAATATTTGCAGTTTGTTAGGATTCCTTTCAGCCCTTGATGATCCAGTTTATGCAAAACCTTGAACAAATAGCTAAAAAAAAAAGCTGCAGCAGCAAAGAAGCTGCGGAGTACTTTGTGCTTCGGCATTATCGTGGACCACTAGCCAAACGGCGTATGAGTTACACTACATTAAATTGTTGTTGTGGCATGTATGCAAAATGTTAAATGGACAAACAAGTAGCCAATCCACTTTCAACAATAGGTAAAATGGGTTGGCTAATGTTTAGTAGGCACGACCACGGTCAGCATTTATGGATTTAATTTTTTTTTTTGGTGGGGGGCGGGGACCCCATAAGTGCAGAATTCCATCCATCAGTTATGTAATTTCAGATTAATCTGGACCCTTGATTTCTGAGAGAAATTCTCTTTAGTACCTTTAATTGTAATTTACTCCTGAGCCATTTCTGTGCCACTCATTTTCTAGAGGTAGAGCCTATGACTGAAACCTTAATGGACAATGTGAAATCTACAACTCTGTTGCCTTTATACTGGACTGGAACCTACAGGTAAGTTTAGCTACAGATGGTGTATGATCAATAATCAGAAAAAACTGGGTGTTGTGTCCACACAGTACTAGCCATAAATGGAGGACATGATTTTTGGGCATTCCAATGTATTTTGTGTCAGGAGGCAATGTGCTCCTGGTCATTAAAATAACTACTTACCTTGTTCAATTGAACAATAGTTGGAAATATATATACATATATATATTTATGAAACCTAAATATCTTTTTTTCACAAAAAGCGCCATTAATAAAAAAAAAGAAAGATCCCACTCTTCCCATCTTTTAATCCTGCATTTCTAAAAGGACCCATTTCTGTTATCAACATCACCTCCCACTCTGTCATCTGCCTGCTGTGCAGCTATTTGAGACAATTTTCCTATTTGAGACAATTTTCTTGGGTAGGTGTTCTTGTATGAAACCTCTTGCACGCAATAACTATATTACCAGAATCAGCATATTAAACAAGAAAAGAACATAATAGTCAAGGCAGCAGAGAAGGCAGCAAAAGTGCATGAGCACATTGAAAACAATCAATTAAATTCAGCTTTTTTATATAGAACCTAACAGATAATCTCAAGGCATTTTACAGAGTGATGATTCAAAAACACACATCTAAATTAGCAGCTTTGCCTTTAAGGTAGGGATGAGGTCACTAAGAAAAAAATTAATGTTAAAGGAAACACATTTAAAATGGCTCTTAAAAAGGTTAAAAGAGACAGAAGAACTATGGTAGAAATTGAAGGAGGTAACATTAGTCAATCTGTCAAAGCTAATTGGTGTGCAATGATAGGGCTTCTGGTCCGATTAACACTGCTATAAATGGTCCATTTTCTTCATCCATCAAGTAATGAGAGTATTTTAAATGATGTTGCTGTGTCAAGGAAATAATTTTAGGAAAAGTTAAAAAAAGCAAAATGGGTGGAGCATATTAGCACATACTTAAAGACACATGACATGCAGTCAGCGAGCTCCAGCTTTTTTATCTTTTGTAGAGAAACTGGTTGAGGCAGCTAATTTTGTTCAGTTTACTTCATTAGATTTTTTTCTTTGTTAAGAAAGCTTACCATCTTCATTCAATCCCTATCCTTAAAACAAACATGTGTCCGATAAAAAAAAAAAAGATAAAAAAAAACAGGCTTTTATTTTGTTGAACTGATTATTCCAAGTGTGCCTGACCTCAGTAACCACTACCACAATGGCCAGATAAATCTAGATTAATCAGTTAAGGGAGTAATGAAAGACAGGAAACAAAGGAGCTGCCTTAAGTTCAGGAAGTAGTGGAGTTGTGCCACTTGGCCCATTGGTCGTTGATCTGCTCGTTGGTCTGTGCTGCAGCGCCTTTGGCTGCTACTTCTGGGAGGCTTCCGCCGCATGCTGTGGAAAATCATCCGGCTGGATTCCGCTCCTTCCTCTTGGCTCGGACTGAACTTATAAACCAGGTTTGTGACTCAAATGCCCGCTATCGTTCCCCATTTGAGTTACATGTCACTTAGCTGTGTTTCTACCTCCAGGCTGACGAGCCACAGATCCCTGACAAGTTATTAAATGCTTTTTATAAATCCCAACCATTCCCAAATTCTGGGTCCAACATTCTGAGTCCTGAGAGAATTGTTAAGATATGTTCCCTTCCTTTACATCTGAGGTTCACAAACTGTGTTAAAAGTACTAGGGTTGTACTTGGGATATAGCTAGCGGCACAGAGAGGGGTGCCACGGTAGTGTATTTTTTCTTCATTAATTTCGGGAGTGTTGG
>NW_015150465.1:274884-275869 GCF_000732505.1 Cyprinodon variegatus
CTCATGTTGGCAAGCTACATTGTAGCCACAGCTGCGCTGCGGCTTACTGACAGAGGCAGAACTGCCGTACACTGGCGCCACCAGGCCCTCTGACCACCATCAGTAGACAATGCAGGTGAAGTGTCTTGCCCAAGGACACAACGACACTGAAAGTCAGAGTCGGGGCTTGAACCGTCAACCCTTCGATTTCAGGGCAAACTCCTACATCCAACGCCACTGTCGCCCCACATAGTCTTGATTTAGTCTTAAAAAAGTTGTTGAGATCTGAAAATTATGGCTTTTCAACTCTCACTTTTCAACCAAATGTAGACGTAATTTCAACGTCAATTATGTTGTCTTTTCAAAGTCTTTTCCACCAATTTTTGAAACCCCAAGGTCAAATTGGGAAACACCTCCAAACATGGTAGAGAATGACCGAGCCAAGATCCTGTGGGACTTCCAGATACAGACAGACCGAATGGTAATGGCAAACCAACCGGACATTGTGGTGGTGGACAAAAAGCAGAGAAAAGCCGTTGTGGTTGCCATAGCAACACCAAGTGACTGCAACATCAGGAAAAAGGAACATGAGAAACGAGAGAAATACCAGGGGCTCAGAGAAGAGATGGAGAAAACCTGGAAGGTCAAGGCATCAGTGGTGCTTGTGGTCATTGCACCCGACGCAGTGACCCCCAAACTGGAGGAGTGGTTACAGCAGACCCCTGGAAATACATCAGACATCTCAGTCCAGAAAAGTGCAGTTCTAGGAACAGCAAAGATACTGCGCAGAAACCTCAAGCTCCCAGCCCCAAGCTTGGAGGAAAGGAGAGCCCGCCCGGAGACTGGCTGCTGTTTTTTTTATGTACCCAGAGACCATTTTTTTTGGTTTGGTTTCAGAATCATAGACAGGTTTCAGATATTACAGGCTAGCAATGGAACCAAACGACCCACTCATCGGTTTCCATTTGCATGTTTCCAAGCAATACAAGGCCTTGTCTATATAAAG
>NW_015150465.1:277390-280148 GCF_000732505.1 Cyprinodon variegatus
GCAACCGTTCAACACAGTACGGCGCCATTGTTGTTGTGATACTGTGTCGCGCATGCGGGTTTAGAGGCGATGCTATGACGCATTCGTGTAAAAAAACAAAAATTCGGTTAGAGCTTAAAGATGGAAACGCGAAAACGGCGTTTCAAAATCTTCCCACTCTGAAGGCTGAATAAAAAAAAGATCGTTTACAGACCCCCGAAACGTCGGCTTCGTGTGGATGAGAGGCTGGTTTGGTGAAAAATTAGTGCATTTAGGCCAGGGTTTGACTTCGTGTGGACGGGGCCTGATTCTGATGTGAATTCAAATAGTGAAAAGACAGGCAAACTAAGGGTTGTGTGATAATGGAACCAATGGCTCAGAGTCTGTAAAATATTTCCTGGATACAAACAGTAATCCGGATGAACGAAACAAATTTGAGCAGTTCTTTCATTCATTTACTATTATTCCCTCAAAATGCTATCCAAATATGTTTATCACTTGTTTTATGAGTTATTCTGTTAACTGTGGTGGAGGCTTTAAACAACATTAACAACAGAGTTGCCCAAAGTTCTTGACAGAGAGGCTGAACAATGAATAAAAACAGTAACAAAAAGCGTATAACAGAAAACCAGAGAATTGTACCTTAATTTCTCATGAGTTTTTATTCACATCAGAATATTATCTCACGTCCTACAGAAGCAAACTTCTCAGACACATTGGATGGAAATGGGGGATTTCTTTTGTCACCACCTATAACTGGACCATGGATGGACCGCATCATGAAATAGGAGGAGCTTCAGCTGAAACCCAACTGATGTGAAAACAACTCAGCAAACAGACTGAGTTGTTATAGCTTCTTTTGTGCAGGTTTATCCATTTAAAACGGTCATTTGTAAAAAAAAAAAAAAAAAAAAAAAAAAAATAAGAATGAAAAAGGATCAGCTGCTGTTGTTTCAGATATATTAGAGATTATTTTTTAGATCACCCAGAGGTCAACTATCCCCCCCGTCATGATGTTACAAAGTTCAGACCCAAATGCAGAAAACCGAACAGAGAGACCAGGAAAAAGGTTTGGCGGGTTTTACTGAAGAGGTAAAACAGAAGGAAAAGTGTTGCTCTGAACGCTGCTCAACCGGAACTGTAAAGTGAGGGGAAGACACAGCGGTTAGTTCAGGCTCAGTGGGGAATTTGACTCGTAAACTTGGAGAAGAGGATTTGGTTGCCGACTCATGTTTCCAGGGAAGTGAATCCTTGATTCCTGTCTGTGTGCCGTGGTTCCAGTGTTTGTCTGATTCGGTGGAGGGCGGAACAGGGTTATCCAGAATGTGGTTGCTAGTTGGTGAACGGAGAAACTGACTGCCACTCAGATTTCCTGCAGTACTTAAACGGGTCATAGTGGAGAATAATCCCTTTCTCAGTGAGAAGCTCAAATGATCTCTTGGGGAAAGTGGATCCAAACCTCCTGTTTGAACCACATCTCAGTTTGTAGCTCAGTTGATCCTTCCAGGGAGAGAAGGTCCGATAAATCCAGTTTGCAGGATGACTTCCTGTTAAAAAAGTAAAACTCAGGTTGACAAAAACTCAGTTTGACTCAGCAAAACTCAGCTTGGCTAGAGTACCCAAAACTGGCAAACACTCTGGCGTCGAGGTAGTGGCAGTCAGCAGCTTAAAAACACTCCGTCTAACGAGGAAACCATCAGCAGGTGTGTGAGGAGGCAAAACACAGACACAAACACAAAGACAGGAGTCCTGACACCCCCTATAAGTTTCGAATTGAATCTAAATTATCTAGCCTACTTTTTAGTGCTACTTCAGTTCTGCAGGTAAAACTATTGTTTGTGCTGATTTGGTTTTTAAGATATGATTAGCTTTAATTACGGCTGATGACATCACCATCCCAGTAGATGTTAGTGCTGCGCTCATTTCCTGATATAAAGTTATAACATCTAGTGTCATTCCTGAACATAACAGAGGGCATGTTGATGTTTACTGCCTGCAATAATTGTTTAATATTTAGTAAATCACCAGCCTCCCAGACCCTCTGCTTTGGACCTGCCGTTACCCCTGGCAACCCCATGACATTTCCTGTCAAGGTATCACTGCCTGTTGGCATTTCATAGTAAAAACACACTTAACATTAATAATACGGACTGCTGCTAACTTGTTCTTTATGAAAAACTTTTGAATCACCTTGGGGAGACAATCAGTTTTTGGAAAAGCTCTGAACAAAGATCAACTCTGGTTCTCCCAGAAGCGGCGTTGTTTCGGTCGGATTTCCTTATAAACCTACCCCCCAAAGAAACCGCCAATGCTGGGCATTTTTCAGTACCTAAATTCTGGATTTCCCCATGTTAGGTGAAGCTAATAAAATGAATTGGGCTGTGGCATCATTACATGGCTAAAAATAGTATGGGTAAAGTTAATTAGAAGAAGACCCAACAGGTATGGATGATAATTCTATGAAGGTGTGAGATGGGAAAGGCAGAGGAAACACCTGAAAAAATACTGCCTGCTATACATAAGTCTATTTAAAATGAAACATCCATATCAAAATATAACTATATCATTTTTACTAATTAATAGGGGCTTCCTGGGCATCCGCCTGATAGGTTTGAAGTAGAGCATCAGTAGTTGTCAGGCTAGGATTTTTAGAACTCTAGTTCTTTTTGTATTTCTTGAAGACATCATTGCTCCATAAGATTTTAATACAACCCTGTAGCATTTCAACACATTGTAATGTTTTAGACTGAGAGGAGACATCCGATCATGGCTGTCTCCC
>NW_015150465.1:280681-282832 GCF_000732505.1 Cyprinodon variegatus
CTGTTCTTTGTGCTTCCCTGCTGTTTTAGGAGGGACATGCTCAGCTCGGTGTGTAAGGTTTTGATGACTGAAAGTTTGTGTTCCAGTAGGTGGTGTGAGTCAAAAAGAAGCTATCTTCATCCCATTTTTTGCTGGAGTCTCTGAAAAACTCAAGAGGATTTTCTCCTGCCAACACAAAATCCCAGTACATTTCAAACCTAACAAGACCCTAATATAGAGCCTAGTGCGTCCTAAAGACAAAACCCCCAAACCTAATATGAGCGGAGTGGTGTCTGCAGGTCAATGCAGTGAGGAATGCTCTGACTTTTATATTGGAGAAACCAATATACACAAATCATTAAAGTCCATCTCCACAAACGCATGGCCCAACACAGAACAGGGCGCCCTCCTCTGGACAAGACTCTGCAGTACATCTACACCTTATGGACAAAGAACATTCTTTTGAGGACCAGAATGTTCACATTTTGGACAAAGAAGACAGGTGGGTTGAAAGGAATGTGCAGGAAGTCATCTATGTTAAGAAAGAAAAACCAACCTTAAACTGGGGGGGGACTCAGATTTCAAAAACTTAGAATGCAGCTATTTAGTTAATCCCTTCCTGTTATTATCGCAGCCCCACTGTACAGGAGAGTGGAGGACCTAGTCTATTTAGGCAGTCTGACAATCCCCTTTAATGACCGACCTTTCAGATACTTATATTGGTGTGGGGCATTGCTGTCTAACAATGGAGTCAGGGGGGGACCCGTTCATCTGTTACAATTTGCATGTTTTCAAAACAAAAACAAGGCTTTCTTGGGCTACTGTAAACCTCGAACTCAAAGCTATTTCTGACATTTTTAATTGAAAAAGCTTCCTGGATGGGAAGCAAATGGTCTTCAAACTTGGAAACAAAGTCCAGTGGATTGTTTTTAATTTTGTTTGGCATCCTGAAGGTTATTAAAAAGTGAAAAGTAAAAAGACAGAGTTGTGAGGAAATACTGTTATTTCTTCACATTCTATGCCGTATGTTAGCACAAGGTCCAAAGTGTGAAGATGAGAATGTGTGGGACTATTCACATTTTGAACAAAGCCAATAGTGTCTAAGATAGCATTAAAGGCTGCTGTTAAAATCTCCGACTATGATGACCCTGTCAGAATTTAACATCAAATCAGAAAGGAACTCTGAAAACTCATCTAAAAATTCAGAGTAAGCACATGATGGATGATACAAAGTTACAAAAAGAAGTTTTCTGGCTTTGCAATTTGGATGAGGGAAAATAAAGGTTAATTGTTCAAGAGTTGGAATTGTTAACTGCCTTTGGTTTAATCAGTAACTCAGACTGAAAGATTGTTGCTACTTTCTGGGTATGTGAAAATCTAAATAACTAGTAATAATAACAATAATGCATTTTATTTCAATGGCACCTTTCTGCACACTCAAGCTCAACGTAGAAAGATAAAAACACAAAGGCAGAAATAAAGTCAAAACACAGAATAAAAACCATTTAAAAATACAAAGGCTGGGGCAGGGAAATTAATAGCAAACAGAATAGGCTATTTTAATTTTAAAAATGTTAATTGGAAATGGAGAAGTGAGTCTGTGTTTCTAAGTTAGGGTGGCAGAGAGTTCAGGAGACTGGGGGAACAGCGGCTGAATGCTTTGCTCCCCATGGTGGTCAGACGGGCGGAGGGGACAGACAGGTATAAAGGCGATGAGGATCTGAGAGAACGTGAGGGGGTGGGAACATGCAGGAGGCCTGACGGATATGGGAGGGAAGGTGGTGAATGGCCTTCAGTGTCAACATGACAATTTTATATTGAATGCAGAACTGCACAGGGAGCCAGTGGAACTGTCGGAGGACCGGGCTGATGTGGTGGATAGAGGAAGTTCTTGTTGTATTGTGGGCAGCTGTATTCTGGACTGAAAGGAGTTTTATGCTCATATAATCTTCTTGCTGCAGCCAAGTTTCTGTAAGGCAACATAAATGAATGTGATTATCACAAATCAAGTCATTAACTAGCAGAAGAAAGAGATCTTATGTTAAATAAAACACATTTTATCGTCTTAACCCGCATTAGGGTTTTTTTTTTTTTATTAGATTTTCATGACTTAATCCTTTGGGAGTCTTTTCTAATATATTTGATTTTGGTTGTAGGCAGGACACTGTCTGG
>NW_015150465.1:284235-285949 GCF_000732505.1 Cyprinodon variegatus
ACTCGTTAAAGGCTTTATACTAAGGTGACCAGGTTTCTGAAAACCAATCTGGGGAAATTTCCAATTCATACATAAAAATAAATACATATCATCAAAATGAAAATAGGAAAAAGTGGCAGTGATGCTGTCATCGATTTTTTACACATTTATTAATATTGAAACAACAAAAATCAAGTGTAAAATCCAGGAACACGCCCCTGCTATTTCCTAAGATTAAAGAAATTAATTGATTCTGTTTATTAGTGTAATCTGATCAGTCCTCTCTGTCTACTTCCCTCTCCATCTTTTCTTTCTAGCTGAGTTCTACCTGATGCCTGTTCTACTCTTCTAAGATTTTTTTCTTCCTTCTCTTTAACTGATCTTTCCATCAGTGTTCCTAATTTCCTCCGCTCGCATACAATCTTCTATCAGTTTTCTAATCTTCTTTGTTTCCGTCTTACAGCGATCTAAAACAGGGACCTAATAGAATCAGAATCCCTTCCAAACACATAGAATCTCGTCATACATATTACGATTAATTATGACGATGATGATGGTTATTATTATTGTTGTTATCTCACCTGATTAAATACAAAAAAAGGCTAATCACCACAATATTTGGAGCTACAAGTAAAAACAACCTAACATATGAACATTAAAGAGGTGGTCATTTCTTCCTCTGTCATTCTCAGATAAGGCAGGTCTTCTCTCATTCAGTTTTCCTTTTACTGCCTTTTATTTCTTTGAAAATAAACTTTCATGTATCCAAACTGAGTGTCAGAAAAGTTGACCCAAGCCTGGAAGTCTAAATTATGTATCATAACCGTACAACAGAAAAACAACTTATAATTGTCATGATCACAGCCCTGTTAGCTTATCTAATTACTCACTTCATTCATCTACCGTTCCCTCCCCGCTCTCTAATTATTGTTCATTTTATTCACCTGCTCTGTCTGCTATATATACGGTTCAGCCCAGCTATCGGGGCCAGATCATTATACGTGTGTGCTTAGCTTATGCATGTTATGTTTTTGTGTCAGTTATTTATGTTTCAGAGTTTTACTTAAGTCCCTAGTTCATGTTACCGTCCCCGGAGGCCAGTGGGTTTAGAGGGTTTATTGTTTGTCTCCTGTCTCCTGATCGTGTCCTGGCTCTTCTCCACTGAGCCCTCAGGGTTTTGGCTCAGAACGCATGGGAGGTCAGTTTTAACTCGGAACTGTCCGGTTCTGAACTGTTTCAATGACCTGAATGGGACTCCAGCCTGCTCAATGGGTTGCTGCATCAGGGACACTTTGGACGGCTCTGAGCCGCATGTCGTTTGGCAGTCCATCGGCTGATCCTGACTTCCTCGGAGAGGATGGATTGATCTGTTAAACCAGGTAAGTGACTTACTTCTCCTGTCAGATGATCGTGGTCACTTACCTGTGTTTCTCCCTCCAGAGTGTCAGTGATTGGGCAGTGCCCCGCCCCCCTCCTAAAGCCACTGCGGTCTGCTTATCCTCAGCAGCCAGTTTCTGTTCTGTTTTATTAATTCTGTTATTAAACATTTTGAAACTTTCCATTGTCTGACTCACCTTGAATACTTGGTCCATCAGTCCAGCTTATGACAATATCTCTACTCACAATAACCAACTATCTGAAGATATAAACTAAAGGTCACCAATCAGTTCTAAAAACATCATAAGGCGAACCCTTGTTGGTCCAACGAACCAGATTAGTTGCTTACAAGGAGTTT
>NW_015150465.1:286387-287638 GCF_000732505.1 Cyprinodon variegatus
GACCAGTTGTGACAAAGAACTTCCTCGTCTGTCCTAGAAGTGGTGCACTCTGCTCCTTATTAATGCATTAACAGCTGCCAATCAGCAACAGCTGTTTCTTTGCGCAGCATGTCCACGTGCTCTTTCTACTGTAATAACAGTCTATATGCAATATTTCACCCTCATTCATAAAACGGTAAAATCGGTGACATTTCCGGGGACAGATTTAGCCGGGGACATGAGGTCCACAACGAGAACTGTCCCCGGAAATCGGGGACGTCTGGTTCAAGTACTTTATATCTCTCTTCAGTATCATCTTCAATCTGCATTACAGAACAAATGTTCAGTTCACTTCTTCAACTGCTTCCTCTGGCAGATTTAAGAAGCGTTGCAGAAAAAAATCAAATATATCTCAGTGCAGAAAATGGTTTCACATTTGTGTAATTCATTAAGGTCAAATAGGAAGCAATAGGCTTAAGAACGGACTGATTTCTGTTTCCGCCTGCGGTTCCACCACAACTTCTGCAATAATTAACTTATTTAAAAAAAAATTGTCAGACCCAATCATCAAGCCATCGACACAAACACTCCCAACACACATTTAACCACATCTTCTATTCTATTTTCATCTCTTCATGAGCGAGCGGCTGGAGATGATAAGCTTGTAATCAAACACAGTACAGAGTAAAATGCAGCAATTACTCTATCCACCTAGAGAAACTGGCTGTGACGTTGATAAAGAGGAAGCATGTGAGAGCAGGTATAATGAAAGCAGTTTGGTGATCAGATATTCCAAGCACTGTTTAGTGAAATAGGTTTGGGAACAGATTGTTAAGGGAATGTATTTTAATAAGATACAGCACAGGGTTTTCCATTTAGTTGAAACATGAGTTACCTTAATGATAAACCAAATTTCATGTACATTTTAACCAAAGGCTTCTTGACCTTGCATCTGGCCTTCCAGACTTATCCTCATTAACAATTTACAAACGATGCAAGTAGCAGAATCACCACATGCTTGGCTGTTGATTTGTGTTCATATCTGAAATTTCTAACGGTTTCTTTTTAAGTACACAGGTGCTGGACATGACATATCATTAGAATAGTAGGAAATTTATTTTCATTAAAGGGCCCATAGAATGATTATATATTTAGTGCTGCTCCTTAAGGTCTCTGAAGAGGGCTTGGGATCCGCGTTGCATTGTGGGACGTGGCGGCCATATTGAGGGCTACGCGAACGTAAACATAGCTCTGATACAACGTTGTTGTTGA
>NW_015150465.1:292383-296517 GCF_000732505.1 Cyprinodon variegatus
TACAAACATTAAACCAGGGGAACCAATTATAAATCAGTGGGTCTGAATAAAGAAAATAATCAACCAGTAAAGGTCCAGAGAAATTTTTAATGATCTGTTACTTTAAACAGTATTTAACACTAAAATAAAAAGAGGTATTTATGCATTTATGTTATATATTGAATAAAAAAAAAAGAAATATATAGAAATAGAAATTGCCAAAAATTGCATCCCGTGCTATTTTAGGGGAGTTGACACTTGTGTGACTGTATTCCTGTATATCCATCAGTAGTTAAAGGTCAAGGGTCAGCAAATGCAAACTCTGCCTGTAAAACAATGACAGCGTAATTGTCGCTTTATGATCTGATGCCTCATTTGGAGCTTTTAAACAGGATTTTGAAAAACTTTGATAATTTGCTGCTGTAATATTACAGATTTATTTAGAAGAAAAATCTAACAGATGTGCATAATCAAAAAATAACAGAAATACAATTATAGAGCATTCAGTATTATGAGAAAGCCCAGACTGTTTCTCAATAAATACATCAATGTATGAGTTCTGTTCCGTTTATGCCTCTTTCCTTGTAAGTTTGAAATGTCCCATGCTCCTGAATGCACCATAACTATCTGACGCTCCTGAATGCACCATAGCTATCTGACGCTCCTGAATGCACCATAGCTCTCTGACGCTCCTGAATGCACCATAGCTATCTGACGCTCCTGAATGCACCATAGCTGTCCGACGCTCCTGAATGCACCATAGCTGTCCGACGCTCCTGAATGCACCATAGTTATCTGACGCTCCTGATTGCACAATAGTTATCCGACGCGACCGTGACCTCTGCATTAAACCAAAAGCCAAGAGTAACGAGTAACGTTTGTTTTAAAAATGTAAGGAATAGAAAGTACAGATATTTGTGTGATACTTGACACTTCTGCTTGACAAGAACACAGGAAAGTATAGACTCAGGGAGAACGGGAGCACGCAGAATAGATCTGGGTCATTTGGAACAGAAGCGTACTTGTGACATCACCACATTCAAAGCTAGTCTCAGTTACTCATTGAAGTTACCTGCCCTTTAGTAATGAAACTATTAGTCAGCTTTATATTTTTTTTAATATATAAAAACGATTTCTTTTTTTAGAATGTGTTTATTTAAGAGCAACTGTGCAAATTAACAAACATCTAGAAAAAGTAGATTATATTCTATTATTTTCCACGTGAATCCCAGATTGTTCATGCATCTTTGCATTTTCTAAAAAGTGCTTTCAATCAGTCCTAGCTGTCTTTTTCAATGCTGGGTCCTTTACATTTGAAAAAGGTGGCAGGGAAAGCAGAATACAGCATTAGCCTTGCTGCATGCAGTTAGCCTAGTCTTGTAGTTAAACCGGGGCCTGGAAAAAGGTAAAGTGTACCATCTCTCCATCTGTCTTTGGACTGCTGATTAATTTTGATGTTCGGCTACTCAGGTCCAAATGGTTTCACCTCAAGCTTCTCTTGAAAAGTTTTCGTCCCTCCCGCAACTCGGCCTGTCAATCACCCGTACAACAACTGTGATGACAGTTCAGGGCATAGCTTTGGTACGCCAAGAGCTCTCCTATACTTATGTAATGCAGAGGAGCTGCTGCGCATGTACAACTTTTGACAAGTGTCAATTGGCAAAGAATGTTGTTGTCATGATTTTATCAAGAGCTTGGACCCACATGCAGATAAACCAATCCAAAGAGACAAGGGGAAAAGTTTAACAGGTTTATTGAGAAGTTTGGTGGAGATTCCAGTGTTGCTCTGAACACTGCTCAACCGGAACTGAAAGGAACTGAGGGGAAGACACTGCGGTTAGTTCAGGTTCAGTGGGAAAATTGATTATCGAACTTGAAAAGGAAGAAAGGTAGGCAGACTCATGTTTCCAGAGAATTGGTTGACTTTTAGACTCCAGTAGGTGAGGAATGTGTTCTGGTGTTTGTCTCATATGGTGGAGGGTGGACAGGGTGACCCAGAATGCGGTTGCTTGTAGATGAACATAAATCTGACTGCCACTCAGATTTCCTGCGGTACTTGAACGGACTGTGGTGCAGATGAATCCCTTGCTCAGTGTGAGACTCAAACGATTCCTCGGGGGAAAGTAGATCCAAACCTCCGTTTGTATTCCTAGCTCAGTTTGAAGCTCAGTAGATCCTTCCAGGGAGAGAAGGTCCAAAGATCCAGTTTGCAGGATGACTTCCTACCAAGAGGCAAAAACAAAAAATAAAAACGTTAAGACTCAGGTTGACAAAAACTCAGTTTGACTCAGCAAAACTCAGCTTGGCTAGAGTACCCAAAACTGGCAAACACTCTGGCGTCGAGGTAGTTGCAGTCAGCAGCTCAAGAACACTCCGTTAACAAGGTAACCATCATCAGGTGTGTGAGGAGGAGAATCGGAACCAGGCGCCGCCTGGTGGAGGAAGGAAGACAAACACACAAAAATATAGACCACACAGATTGGAGTCCTAACAGTTGCGCCATATGGCGGAAATATGTCACCTCAGATGAAAAATGAAATTACTCTTACTCGTCATTAAAGATTAAATATTTATCTTGCACATCTAAAAAAATTATATTTTATAAATCTTTTTATAAATATAAATTATAAAATACAAATTTTAAACTTAATTTTAATTCGTTTTTTTATCCCCTAAGTGTTTCTCCTCAACCTGATCCGATTGCCTGACCTGTCTTTGGACTCTTTCTGTTTACCGAACCTGGAACTGTTTCCTGACACCGCCCTGGATTTCCCTTTGGCAGCTCTTCAGATTACTGATCTTCTGGCCCAGATACAGAGCGGAAGAAGATTGATAGATGGAGGCAGGGAAACCTGAGTCCACCCCCACTGTTTAAGGTTTGTTTTACTTTCTTAACATAGATGGCTTCCTTCAAGTAAGCCTTGGCTGCAAGTAGCTTTGGAGCTCCACTGGTTGGTCCCCTCAACATCAGAACTTTTTTTATTTGATTATGCACTAAATCAGTAAATTTGTCATATATAAAGCTTAAAGGAGGTGGAGCAGCTGGTTGGCTGGTGCAGAGAAAACAACCTGATCCCGAATATATATTAGATTATCCATTAAACATTAATGCCCTGAAGTACGCAACAATCCTCACCTAATGAGAAACAACCTAACATTAAATTGTATTGCGTATGTTGCAGCACAACCAGGCTTCATCCTTGGTGAGTTAAAGTTTTCTTATATTCAACCTAAATAGCAATAGCATTGCTTAATTGGAGGCAGAATTTTATGATAGTTCGCATTATCTTATAAATTGCTATGATAAATACAGCATGGACTCTCAGACATCAAGTTAAATCCACATCAAAAACTTGAAAGAGATGGGGAGATCATCCCTACATTTCAGCTTTCAGCATCACCAAATCTCATTGGCAGAAAATGTGACTGAACACACAAACAAGCACAGACTTTACACATGCTCAAAGCAAAATCAAAATGGAATACCGCAGAAAGCAATCAATAAAGAGAAGATAAAAATTAGATGCCTGCCAGGGATAAAGTCATAACCAGTTGATGGATGATCATTTAAACTGAGTCATTCTTTTTTACATTAAGATGCTTTTAAATAAAGATCTGAAATATAAATCAATATGAAAAACAGAATTGAAATCAGGGGTGCCTTACAAACTGGAGAATCCACAGGGAGATGTCACATTAACTGCAGTAAAATTATTAGTTTTAAGCTGTTAATCCTTAATGGCTAGTTATACTCCTGCAGCAGTGTGTTGCAGTGAGTTTTACGCAAACATTTTGGATTTATGCTCAATTTTCAGCGTGCTCTGCGCTATACTCTGTTGATCTAAATATGGCGGCGGTGGTGAGGAAGTTGGGGCGAGTTTGTCTGACAACTGACGGACATGACGGCGAAAAAGAGCGGGGATCCAGGTGGAGAAAGGGTCTCAGCGTTCTCACACACCGCGATCTTCTAGCTGATCTATCTTCACGAGTTTTTTTCCACAGTTTCGGTCATAAAAACAAAACAAGCCGGCCTCCTGTCCACGGCACTGTCTGCGGTCAGCTACGATTTGGGAGAGGTGAAGCGTCTTTTTGTTCACTGCGACACCTACGCAGATTACATAGTTTCGAAGTATAAATCAGCCTTTACACTTGTTT
>NW_015150465.1:297251-299629 GCF_000732505.1 Cyprinodon variegatus
AATGTGGCCACATTAAACAAACAAAAGGCTTTAAATATGTGATATAACAAAGACTGCACGGAATTTTAACATAAGAAAGAAGACATATTTTACAAATACCTTATATATTTCATAATTGTTGAAGATATGCTTCAGCAATTAATCAAAGTCTTATTACATAAAATTAATTTGATATCTAGCATTTTTGTTGCCATATTTGATGAGGATATACATTTAGGTCATATTATACCAATAATACCCTTTCTGTCACTTACTGTTTTCCTTGGTGCTGGGTCCAACAAAAAAAAAGAATAGTAGATTAATAGTTTGAAATATGGACCTAGTGCTATATAAAACTGAAAGCATTATTTGGCCAGCTAAGCCTGGCTTATGTACTAAGCAAGTTTGATTAAGCATCCCTCTGGAGTAGATCTTAGATGCAGGGCCACTTAGGCTATGTTCACACCGCAGCCTGAAGTAATCTCAATCTGTTTTTTTTTACCCATAAGCGACCTGTATCTGATCTTTTCATGACAGTCTGAACAACACAGATCAATTTTTTTCCAATGTGACCCAGGCCACATGGCTATGGGGACCTGAATCCGATACGGATCTGATCTTTTATAAATGCAGCCTGTCTGAATTGCCAGGTCTCATTCATCCGACCTGAATATCATTTATACAAAGGTCAGTCTTCTGCTTCTTGCTACGCAAAAGTAGCAAGAAAAATAGCAACAATGGTGGACAATTATGCAGAGAGTAGTATTTATGTTTAACGATCTTGGAAAGATTTAGTTTTTAAGGTTAGAAAACCTACCACTACCATCCATGTTTACTTCCGTAAACACAGAACATGCTGGCTTGTGACGTCATTGCGTCCTCTACTGGGCATGCGGGACACTTAGGTTGTATGAATGCAGTTCACACAGGAGATCACAAACAAGTCGCATATATTTGGAAATGTGAACAGCAACGCAAAAAAATTGGAATTGAGCATCAAGGTCTGCAGTTTGAACCTAGCCATAGTGACTTCTTAGCCTCGTGAGACCATCCTGATCTCGCAAGATTTCAAGGTTTCACTTGCAGATCAGTCTGGAGACTCTCCGTTAAAGAAAATTTGGAGCCGTTCACCAAACGAACGTCCAATCAGCGTTGGCTTTGAGGTGGGTTGAGGTGTGANTTTTTGATCTTCTGCATTTGGGTCTGAAGTTTAGTAAAATCATGACAAATATAGGGATTTAAATCCTTGTTCTTTTTTCCACAAATTGCGACATCATAACATCACATGTTCGGACAAAAGTTTTTATACAAAGGTCTGGATTTTAACCAGTAATGATGTAAATGGCTGAACTATTGGGTTTGTTTGTAAAATGTCTTCCTGGTTTTAGCTACAGTCTTTCATCTTTCATTCTGGCATCCTTTTCCTTTCATTCTTTCATAGCTTGTGACTTGCGAGTGCAGTTATCCAGATGCCCATACAGGAGCCTGGTTAAAAAGTAGTCTAATCCAGATGTTCTGATGATAAATCCTGCAGGCAATTATTCAGCTACATGAAATAGTTGACATTCTCTCTTAAACTTTCTCTGTCTTCCTCTCCTCCACCACATATACATATGAACCCCATGTATAAAGATGATCAGCTCAGCAGTTTGCAGATAGTTAGCATTTCCTCAAACACAGCTGCACCACAAAATAGCTGTGTGTCCAGTAGCAGATCAGAGATGACGTTATTTCCATAGGTGGGAGTATTTGTCAGCGCATAATTAACGTGTGTTTATCTCAGCTAAGAAGCAGAAAGAGATAACATTAACATTAAAGGGCGTTTGCAGGCATATTGAACAATGCACAAATAAGTGCTTAAAAATGATTCACTGTGTTGGTGTCAAGAAGAATGTTAAAGATATTTAATTGCATTGTTAGTTAATGTGGGAGTAAAAACCGTGTGTCTAGAAGTCAGCAGTCCTACTTTAATAAAAGAAAGGTTGCAATAAAGTTAAATTAAGTGAGTCACTTTATGTTGTTCTTTGGTTTATTAGGTTCTGTTTAACCCATTTTATGTGTTGTTTTTGTTTATTGTTTTACAGCAATAGAACAAACCCACTCAAAGTTCACAACTGCATACTTAATACATTGTTGTGAAAATGACTTTGTTCTAATGCAGATTTTTGTCTGTTTTGTTGCAGATCATGAGAATTTCAACGATAAGCTGTCATTATCTTGAAACCTTAAGGCTGGGTTTTACTCCTTGTTGATCTCATCAGCTGTGCTCCACCCTGTGCTAATCATCTCTTGTCTGATCCACCTGTTCCTGCTGCTATTTAAGCCTCTGGATTCCAGCCTTTGGTGCCAGATTATTCAAGCTTCTAGCTCTAACCCTGAGTTTGGTTCTGCCTGTTTTT
>NW_015150465.1:305886-308781 GCF_000732505.1 Cyprinodon variegatus
GTCACTAACCTGACTCCACCAGATGGATATGCGGAGCACACTGGTGGAGTCAGGTTAGTGACTTCTAACAGTCAAGTCTAAATCTCTTTATAACAGGAATGCCCAAAATCTGTAGAGGGAGCAAGAAACAGGATGTCTTCTGGAGAAAATATTTACCACTTCCTGCTGCTAAAAGCTAGAGACAACGATTATGTTGCTATTTTCTGAAGCATTTTTATCACTGCTCTGCAGAACTATATAAACAGTGGCTTTGATTAACAGATATGACAGTAGAAGCATTAAACCTGCTGACTCAGTCTCCAGGAAACGTCTCATTAGCTGAAGTATTTGCTATGACAGACAAATTAGTGTGTTGTGTCTGGTGACAGCCTAGTGTTTTGTTGCTGTTGACAGAATGCTGTCTGCGTGTCACTACTGCTCCTTGCTTGTGCTCGGCTTCACACTGAAACTGATTGCTGGCTGTCACCTGTCACTAGCGTATGCTTCACTCAGCCTCTTTTAGAAAATGTCTCTTACAGAGCTGTCACTGCAACTAGTGTCTCTTTTTTCTGACAGTACCAACCATCTTTTTTTCTTGATTCTTTTCATCTCACATTTCCACTCAGTATACCACCTTTTCATGACACTAGGGTGCGAGGGCCCCGCCCCCTCACCCAATGACCTTGATTAAGACTTTTGAAAAAACAAATACAATTTTAACTATAAAACGAAAATATTTTGACATAAATTGCATTATCACATTGTTCCCTTTTGTGCATTTGGAAACAAATAATCCTTCCCAATATGGCCGAGGGTTTTTCTGGCTTTCGTCTCCAGAATATGTTTCATCTTCAGGCCTTTCCTCATCCATACTCCCTACGTTGTGATTAGCAGCTGCCATCTTCCAAAGCGCAGATCTGGATTATGAGACAATACAAAGGGTAATTGCAAGGCAGGGCCACGCATTAAGTTTCAGTTCCGTGACACAGGTTTAAATTTCCGGCCGCATTTAATTTTTTCACCATCAGTTTTTTTTTTTTTTTTTTTTTTTACTCATTAACGTGAGGGGGCTTTAAATGTAACAAACTAAAACTACTTAGATAAAATTTATTCGAGTAAAAGTAAAAATTACATATTTCAAAAGCTACTCAGAAAATTACAAATTACTCATAAAAAGTATTCAATTACAGTAACTTGAGTAAATGTAATTCATTACTTTTCACCCCTGAAAAAGAGTAACTAAGAAACAACAAACAGACAAAAACAACTACGGAGAGCAGAACCCTGACAGATGAGCAAGGCATCCCTTTTATGTCATAGACAAAAAACGGAACAGCAATGTGATATTAAACTGCAAGCTGTATTAAAATATTTTCCCTGATGTGAACATATATCCCTTTAAGCCACTTCAGAGGAAACCACTGCAGATTGTTCAGTGTGAACTGAGCTTTATCCTCCAGGGCCAGATTAGCAGCCTGTGTTCTACTGACGACTGCACCACAGAAATAAAATAGAGCTAACATAATGCTGATGTTCCTGAAATAAGCTGGCCGCTGTGCAGTGATACAGCATATTCACGCCCTGAGGACAAAATTATAGAGTGTGGTTTCAAGAAAGAAGATGAGGGATTTGTTGAGGGATTTTTGGTAGAGACCTGTTTACAAGTTTTTACATGTTTTTTTTTTTTTTTGTCCCTTTAAGGCTCCATGTCAGAAAATGTCAAATATATTTAGAAAAATGTAAAAATAGTGAACATTACACCTTTGTTTACGTAAAGATTTACAGGCTTCTCAAAAAAGTAAATCATTGTTGTATCAGCCTTTTATTACCTGGTCCGGATCAGATGAGGTAATGTCTCTGCCAGGTTTATTCAATGATGATTATAAAATTAATGTGTGCTTATGAAACATTTGTGCGAGGGGATGCTCCACTCCTGTCTCATGATCCAGTCAGGAGACCATCCTGCCTTGTCATTCTGATGGAGCATTCTGTCTTCATGAACTAATCAATTGTTCTGTCAGAACAATACTCTGTTTGTAACCATGCGTCATGTTCTGTTAATAAACACTCTGCAGAGGAGGTCCAGTGGGAGACAGAATGTTTAGGTCTGGGGTTCAACTGTCTCTCCTTCCTGCAGGAATTGTATCCCGAAATTATGTATTTAAATTCTTCTTAAGAAAAAAACCTACATTCTATGAACCTGACAGTTTCTCATAGAGTAAACATGTTTAAGAATTAACAGAATTTATTCCAGTCTTGGTTAACAAAATCATTGATAAAAGCACAAACTGCAGAGGAAGATCTCACCTTCTATTAGGCCCTTACATCTCGACTATTTAACTGGGCACACTTTCAATTCAGTTCAATTCAATTTATTTAAATGGTGTCAATTCATCTTAAGGCACCTGACAGAGCTAGTTTAACCAGATTATACAGTCGGACTAATTCAAGTTTTTCTATCTAAGGAAAACCAGCTGATTGCATCGACTCATTGACTCGAAGGCAATCCCTCACACATAGCATGCTTGTAGCGACAGTGGAGAGGAAAAACTCCCTTTGAACAGTGTAGCAGGAAGAAGCCTGCCCCAATATTCAGACCACCTGGCCCCCTAATTACCTCATGCTCATTGCTGGAGAGTATAAAGGGAAACTCTCACCTGGTTGCTTATGCATACATTTGGTCACACGCCGTTGGGAAGCTCACTTGGAAAGCATGCAGGTCTTAAGCTCTAACATTAGAAAGTAATGTTTCTCCTTCTGCATAAGACCTACAAATTTAGTGTTTGATTTGACTTGTTTAAATCTAGAAACCACTGGAAGTCTGCTGCTTTGTACCGGGGTGTGGCTGTAATTCACTCTCCCCAGTGCAGTTATCACATAAAACGGGTAGTATTATTTTATTGCACCCATACAGCT
>NW_015150465.1:309303-311137 GCF_000732505.1 Cyprinodon variegatus
CTGTGGGCCGGAAAGGATCCTCTGATTTGAGGTGAAGTCATCCAGCTCTGGTAGGTGACCATGGTTTCCTATGGCTTCCATCTTCTGTAAATCACCTACTAACCTTTTGATTTAATTCCAGCTCTGACACTGCTGTTTTGTTTCCCTGTTCTCTTTCATTTTTTTTTTGTTTAGTTTGTCTGGTTCATTGGTTGGTATTTCATTTGGAACATTCTATTGTTTTGTGTGGCCCTCAGTTTTGTTGCACGTGGCAACCAGGGGTTCTTTTAGACTCTTCTATTAAAGCATTGATGAGTTTAATTGGTTATGTTGGAGATAACCTCATTTTAGTCTTTGGCCAAGTTTAAATGGTAATATTTGTTTTTTTTGCATTTGCTTGTTTAACCCCACCCTTTTCTTTCCAGGCTGAGAGCTGACGGTAGTGGGAGGGGCCTCCTAGGAGACTGGAACTGTGTGTCGTGCGAGGGGCCATTGGAATTTTTTTTTATTATTATTCATGATTGAATGCCTGCTCATGAGTGTTTGGGGTGATTTATTTTGGATTTATACATTTATTTTAGGAACCAGCTCCCATTTGGACCGCCCTCCCCCTGCTGGTAGGCCTCAGTACTGTACACTCCCTTCCTATTGTGTTTCCTTGTTTTGACCGTTTTTTTAAAGAAAAAAACAAAACAATAAAATGTAACTGATTTTCTTGGAAAAGTCTTGTTCTCTTTGGTCACGAACCTCGAGCCTACTGGTTGTCTACTTGCTTGGGTGCAATTCCCAAGGTGGCGTTGTTGACAACTTCTAGTTCCACTGCTCCTCACAGCAGGGTATCAGACTCCTACCTTAGTGTTGCCACAACAGGAAGAATCCTCCAGCAGAGCCAGGCTCAGTGTGAGCGGCCATCTGACAATCTGAGGCTGTTGGGATATATTGTCACAATGGAGCCCAAATCAGTTGGATGAACCATTTCAAATCATCTCCCTTTCCTTTTTCACATAGAGAACAAAAGATTCTCTGGAAAGTTCTGGAACTTCCGGTCAAGGGGACGGTCAGCTAACGCATGGACCAATCAGCCCAAGAGGGAGCTGATACTGCAACAGGAAATGCCCCTACGTCACTCATGGTTTAAAACTCATAGCGCAAGCTAAATCTTCCTCTTCCTCCTGGGTTCCAACACCTATAAAGAGAGACCCCATTTCATGTGAAATGCTAAAAGAAAGCTATCTTTAAGTAGCTTTCCTTTATCCTGCGTCAAAAGTCACGGATCGCAGTGTCCCAATGTACATAGCGCCCGCCCCCAGGACTGGGTGAGACAGGGATCTCCGGAGCTGAACGCTGAGTGGAGTTTTCCCCTTTTGTGAGGACCTCGCAACGGACATCACGGCCTATCGGCAGAGGGTCGCCTCTGCTTTGGTAATCTCCGTAGGTAAACCTTCCTCGACCTAAAAGCCCATCAATTCCTCTGCTGTATCATAAACTGACTTAAAACTTTTTCGAGAAGGGATCCTTGCTGAGGCGGTAGTTATAGAGTTAGCCACATTCAACTGCGTGGGGCCACGTGGTTGAGGACCCGTTGTTGTTATTGCTTCCCCCTCTCTCCCTTTTATCACATGAAGAGGGAGGTCTCTCATTCATCCATAGACATTTCTCTCACGCACACACAGCCCTGTTGATGCCGTTTGCTAAAACGACTTCTGCTGCTGTTAATGCATTTGAACCATTTATCATTTTAAGCTGAATGTATTTTAGTGTTATCTTAATTGTTATTTTAATTGCACTGTTGTCATCATCATACCTGCTGCTATTCCAAAACGGACATTATTGAATGTATTAACATCTGGCCTAT
>NW_015150465.1:311440-313225 GCF_000732505.1 Cyprinodon variegatus
ATTCCTCAGATGAAAGAAGGAAATTCTAGAAACCTCTTTGATCTGGGATTTAAATAACCTGATCAAAAATAACACCAAGATTTTTTACTTTATTATCTGAAATCAGTTTAATCCCATCCAAATGAAGTGACTGACTAATCAGCTTCTTTTTCAGAGACTCTGGTCCAAAGACTATAACTTCTGTTTTGTCTGCATTCAGAAGCAGAAAGTTAAGAGTCATCCAGGTTTTTATGTCCTCAGACATGCCTGTATTCTATTCAGTCTCAATGAAGCTTTACTACTGTAATTCGAGCCCAAGTCTGGCTTATTATGTAGCCAAACTATGACTGCATCATATTGGTAATGAGGCAGAGTATGGGAAAGACATCATTTTGAAGCCTGGGTTTACACTGTTCATACAGGAATCCCGTGGTCCACACTATAAGTGAGACTTAACTTTCAGTAGTACTACCATGATACTTGTGAATTTAAATTTGGTGAGTGGCGGCCCAGTGGTTAGGGCATTGCGCTTGGTACCCTGAGGTTCTCAGTTCGAGCTCCACTGCCACAGATTGACACTCTGGGTCCCTGAACAAAGGCCGTTAACCCTAGATTGCTCCCCAGGCCCCGCACAATGGCTGCCCACTGCTCCCCAAGGGGATGGCTTAAATGCAGAGAGTTTATTTTGTTGCACTTGTCACAATGTAACGACAATAAAAACTTCATATATAAAAACTATTAGAAATCTGAAGCCGTGGATTTGTGTTGAAGTTCTAGTTCCTCAGAATAGAAGGTCAGTAGAGGTTTGCTTGTTTTAAATTCTTTGAAAGGCCTTTTGGACATTGAACAAAATAATGATGAATAGAAAAATGGTTCATATTATGGGCAACAATTTTGAGCTCTAGGCATATGGTTGCAGGGCGGCGAGATTAAAAGTGAGTCAGTGAAAGTTTTTCACCAGTGTCAGACCAGGTTTATAGTTCATTATTTTGTTTAGAGGTAGATGTATTCTGTGGGTTGTCAGTTCTGATTAGCCACAGCCTGCAGCTTTGCCTGCACTCACACAACCTTATTTGGTGGCTGATTATGGCTGCTCCTGCTGTCCCCTCCCTGGCCTTTGTGTCTTAATGGAAACGAGGTGGAGCAATGACACAGCTGACATGAATCATAACAGTAAATGTCCTCCACAATTAAATCTCACCTTTCTCCCTACCAACCTGCACTGTGCTACTATAGAGAACAGAGGTAGGACTCTACAGCTGCACAGATCAACCAATGCACCAGGGAGATTACAACCTAAGTAATCTGTTATCAGGTGTGTCTGAGAATAAAATGATCTACAGCTACAAATGTTTTGTTTTCACTTTCCTTTTAAGACCTTGATCCACACCTTCTACTGCTGAATGATGGCTGAGATGGTCCTCCATGAGCGTCTCCAACCACTTGATCTGTAACTCAGTCCCTAACTCTAAGGTCTTTAGGCCACTTTAAGTGTGTCTCCTGTCAGTCCTGGTAGTGATCCATGGTTAGTCTACCCTTTGATCCAGGAAAGGGTCGGTAACTTTGACTCACGGGGTAAAACCGTGAGTCAAAGTTACCAACAGTCTGAAATAAAGAAGCCAAGAGAAGAACAATTTTTATGTTGTCTGCGCCTTTCACAAACAATAGTAGATAAAATAATTTTATATAGCCTAAAGAGCTTTAGATTTGTAACAACATTTAGAACATTTACTTGATTACTGTACTTAAATGCTTGGTTTTTAGAGTATCTTTACTTTACATCAGTTGAGAAGTCCAGAATAGAAT
>NW_015150465.1:313879-316276 GCF_000732505.1 Cyprinodon variegatus
TTTAGGTAATCACAGCAGATAACCTCACAGCTGGCAGCAATCTATGTAGAAAATTACAATTCAGAAAACTGTGCTTCATGGCCAGACCAAGTTATATTTGATTTTGTTACAGATTTTGTTACAGATTTGACAGTTTTCATATATATTAATTCCAAAAAAAGAAAAAAAAAAGCATCTCAAGCCTCATTGCTAAGCAGGGGAACAAAACAAAAACAAATATCTGACTAGGTCAGCCAGTCCAACAATGACGCTTAACGACTGAATATTTTCTGTTATTTCATTTTATTACATTTTCATAGATAAAGATGCATAATATATTTATATATAGCTATATAGATATATAGCTCGCTTCAAGTCTCTTTCATCCACAGCTGCTCCGTATCAGTTGATTAACCCAGTCTTTGTTCTGTCTCCCATATATACTCTCCATGTGCGGTTCTTCAGTGCTGGTTCCTTGTTGTTTAGCTGCTTCCTCATCTCTGGCTCCTCACACGAGTTTTCTCTGACGTTTTCTGGTGTTTGGTTCTCGTTAATTTTGGATGTTTGCCTCAGTTTAGTTCATAAAACCTACTAGAACTCATCTCTGCCTCCCTCATCTCTGCCTTTGAGTCCTCAACCATCCTTCACCCTCAAATTGACAAAAGGAACATGGCAAAAAATGGACAAAGCAGAGTCTACCATAAAAGGGAGCTTGGGGGACTTTTTGAAAAATCTCTGCATAACTCTGGACAACATTACCACTCTTAGCCAACATTGGAGACAACTAAATGCTTAGGCAGAGGCGAGGAACCTGCTAAATCCATAATCAACACTCCTCTCTGCTTTGGGATTGATGGACCTTTTTGAAGAGGTGGCATGGAATGAACAGGCTGCTGTTGCTCAGCAAACACTGCTTGTTCAACCCCTTCTTTGTCAGTTCTATCCACTTCTCTGATTTACACTTCTCCCTCACCCTCTGCTGACCTCTCCTGAACTGACCTTCAGGGACAGGCACTGCTGGCGGAGGAAAAGTGCTTCTTCCCCTCCAGTGGGTCAGCCTGACGCCACAGACTCCTATCCAGTGGGTCAGTCTGAAGCCGTCACTCCCTCTCCGATAGGTGAGTCTGCTGCCAGCGTTAGTCCATCTCCAAACCAGGTCAGTTTTCCCTGTGGTCTCAGTCGTCACCTCTATGACCAACAGCTAGCTTCATGATTTAGAACACCTAAGCCAGCTCCAAATATCACACCCCCCGCAGTCAGAGGTCCTTGACTCAAGGAGTCCCCCATCAGCTCCCTGCCAGTCAGCCTTTCAGAGTCAGAGCCCCTTAGCGGGCCAGTCTTCTCTTCTCCTCAGTTAGCTCTCCTTGGTGTCCAAGCCACTCAACCAGATCTACCCCGTGTCCTAGCTCCTCAGTCAGAACCTGTAACCAAGGGCGTAGGTTTGATTTCAACTTTGGTAGGGACACTATCATCTTAAGGTTCATTGGTGTGATGTCACTGGTCCTGTGCAAAACTATGCATGCTGTTTTTTATGCTTGACGTGAGCATCAGGGTGCATGTTGTTTAAAGAGAAAAGCAGCATTTGTTGCTACATTTACACAAACACAGTGTTGGGATCTGGAGGTCTGTCCACTTTCTCCACCAGAGGGCGTACAAGATCGCCTGGAGCCGAAGCTGATTGCACCACCTGTCGCTCATCTGCTCATCAGGAGATCAGTATTTAAGGAGGCAGAGGACGTCTCTCCAGTGCCAGAGTGTTTGCCAGTTACGGTTAGCAAGCCTGAGCCAACCTGCCTGTCTGAATCTCTGACTCCCTGAAAGCACAGTAGATGCTGTTTATCAATGTTTGAAGCATCACTAACTCTGAGGAATGTGGAGTTAGGACTTTTTCCCACTTTGAAAAGGTTTGCATTTGAATTGACCAGCAACTAAGACAGTAGGTAAAACCTTGTCTATATAAACAAATATAGTCTCAATATGTCTGTTATATTAGGATTTATCCTGTATTTTGTTTTGAATATACAGGATTGTGCAGAGATAAATGGAGGTAAAACCCATTCTTATCTTTTATATGCTCTCTCTGTATCATGAAACAAAGCAACATAATACATTCAAGGGACGGCAAATTTATTGTATTTACATGTTAAAGGGAACTAGAAGAGGAACTGACACGGAGCATTTAAAATATTAAATTCACTATACAAGTTGTACATCTGGGCTGTAGTTACTCTGTGTAGCACATTTCATGTATTTTATCTAGGGCTGAAACAATTCATTGGATTAATCAGATTAATCAATTATTGAATTAATGTCAACAAATGTATTAATCGATTAATCATTAACTGGAGTCTAGAGTCTTAAAAACAATGTCTTTAGCTGAAAGAGCAACCCACTTAGAGCAGTAAATATACCAAAAAA
>NW_015150465.1:319446-321444 GCF_000732505.1 Cyprinodon variegatus
ACCCAGGACACGCTGGAGAGACTATGTTTCTCGGCTGGCCTGGGAACGCCTTGGGGTTCCTCCTGAAGAGCTGGAAGAAGTGGCTGGGGAGAGGGAAGTTCTTAAGCTGCTGCCGCTGCGACCCGACCCCGGATAAGCGGAGGAAGATGGATGGATGGATGGATGGATGGATGGAGAAAAAAAATGCTATTTCAATAAGCTCTATCAAGAATTCCTTAAGAGGAAACGTTTCTTTTTTACCTGGTTTAATTTTGTAAAAACACTTCTTTCATGAACCTTTGGCTATCTGATTATTTATCAATTAACCAAAAAAATTATCAACAGATTAATCGGTTTGCAAAATAATTCTTAGTCGCAGCCCTAATTTTATCTTAACATTCCAAACACATGAAGTGGAGATAACAGTCAACCAAACAAACATGTTAATCATGCAAACTCTACTAAAATTCATGTGGCATCATTTGTGAGCCCCAAAAGAAATCACAGAATCCAGTTACTCATATTAAACTAAATTACACTCTCAGCAAAAGCCACTTCTCTCTCTACCTGTACTGTAACATCACCACTCATTGTTTGAATTCCCTACATTCAGCAATATCAGATAGAAATTTGGATTAATATTGTATATAAGTAAAACAACTTGCATTTTAATTTGTAATAAAAATCATTTTGACACCAACTGAAGCACTGAAGGTCCAGCTGCTTCACCTACAAGCTGCCCTGCATCATTATTACTGGATATCTGTCTTTCCTAGAATCATACAATGTTACTATTTATACAAGTGTGTTTTTAATATAAAAGGTTTAATGTAACAAACTTTTATATCGTCCCATGTTACTGTCTGACTGTTAAAATAACTCTACGTCTATTTTCTTTTTTAGTGGCATCATCTACAAAGCACAACACTAAGAATGTGTCATGATCTTATCTAAAGGTCTGACCCAAAATGCAGAAGACCAAACAGAGAGACCCAGGGAAAAGTTTAACAGGTTTATTAGAATAGTTACATGAGTCCAATGCTGCTCTGAACACTGCTCAACCGGAACTGAAAGGTGAGGGGAAGACACTGATTAGTTCAGGCTCAGTGGGAAATTAGATTCTTGGGCTTGAAGAGGAGGAATAGGTTGCAGACTCACGTTTCCAACAAAAGGTGCCCTTAATAGAATCCAGTCTGTGTGGGATGTTCAGTGATAGTCTTGTTCTATGTTTGGCGGACAGGGTTTACTCAGACAGCGGTTGTTCCTTGGTGAACGAAGAAAGCTGACTGCCACTCAGATTTCCTGCAGTACTTGAACGGGTCGTAGTGGAGAATAATTCCTTTCTCAGTGCAAAGCTCAAACGATCTCTTGGGGAAAGTGGATCTAAACCTCCTGTTTGAAACCCAGCTCAGTTTGAAGCTCAGTAGATCCTTCCAGGGAGAGAAGGTCAGAGAAATCCAGTTTGCAGGATGACTTCCTGTCGAGAGGCAAAGACAAAAACCAACTTAAACTCAGGTTGACAAAAACTCAGCTTGACTCAGCAAAAACTCAGCTTGGCTAGAGTACCCAAAACTGGCAAAACAAAAACTCGGATTAGACTCTGCTTAACTAAGCATGGCTAGAGTACCCAGTTTTGGCAACACTCTGGCTGAGGTAGTGGCAGTCAGCAGCTTAAGAACACTCCACAGGTAATGAGGCAACGAGCTGCAGGTGTGCAGGGAGGCCCAATGAGGACGGGGCACCACCTGGTGGAGGAAAACAGGAAACACAGAAACAGATCACAAAAACTGGATTCCTGACAGAATGAGCCTAAGTTTATTTTCATCATTTTCAACAATTCTAAAAAATATATATAACACTGTTTTATCTGTAATGTTATATCCAAAATAAACAGCCAAATTTAAGCATTTTTACCAGACACTACTGTCTGTACTAATATACTTATGGACAGTGTGGAAATCTTTGTAAAATAAAACCAATGTTTGTACTCGTCTTTATCCTATTTCTAGAAGTAGGAAT
>NW_015150465.1:324214-325325 GCF_000732505.1 Cyprinodon variegatus
GTCACTAACCAGTAGGTGGCAGTAGTGTTCTTTGACAAACATGGATGCCTCCAGTAAAGCACATTCACATGAAAATTACTCTGAATTAAAAACACTGATCATTTATTCAACAGGATGGAATCATTTCAGATTTAAAGAACTTTCAGAAGCTTGTATTCTGAATGTGAGCAACTTTTCCTTTAAATCACAAATGTAAATGGGACCTTTAAAAAAGCAGAAGATGTTTCAGTATTTGTGGATCACAAAATGTTAACCTGGATAAATAAATCGAAGAATTGGAAATCACATCAATAGTTGTTTTATTTCTATTTCACACCTGCCCAAGATAGTTTGACTGCTGGGATTAGTTTAAAGGAGTCCAATTTTTGGAGAGTGTTAAAAAATAAAAACAACAACAACAAAATTCAAGAAATAAACTTTGTAGGGTTAAATTTTGGGGGAAAAAAAACAAAACATATGGTATCACCTTGATGTTCTTATGATTTGAGCATAACTAATAATTAAATAAACATAGAGCAATACAATGAAATGCAAGCTTTGATCACCATCAAAAAATCTGGTTGAATAAAATTATCAAAGTTCCACACTTCCAAATCAGATCCTTCCAAATTAAAAACATTATAGCTACTAGAGACTTCCCCTCTGTAACAGTTTTCCTTTTCAGAACAATTTGCTCAGATACAAAATTATCATTGACATTTAGGAAATAAATAAGAATAAAGTAAGGCATCACCATAACAAAAATGTATTCCTTTCTCCTGTTTGTAAAAAGTACTCCATATTGAATCCAGAGGTAAAGTTGACACACAATCGCACTGCCTCGCACACACACCATGAACACCTTTATGTAAGAAAGAAAAACACAGAGTTATCTTAATGTAAAACAAAAGACAAAAAAGATAAAAACACTTGTTGAAGACAGATTATTACAGGACCCTTCTTTTTCATTCACTAAACTGAGGAAATCTGAGAGGCAGACTTCTGCACATCAAGTCAAAAGATTAATCAAAAATGAATTATTTTGTCATTAGCATGTGTCTAAGGCTACGTTCACACCAAATGCAGCAGAAGCAGCAAAAACGCTGCGCGATTGGAAAGTGGGTCTGATGAG
>NW_015150465.1:328301-330206 GCF_000732505.1 Cyprinodon variegatus
TTTTTTAACACAAAGATTGCTGATATTTTTGGAAATATTGAAATTTTATGCAATTTGACAGTAGAGAAAATGCTAAACCATGCATACTTTTAGTAAATCTATTCAAAAAAATTAGCCAAAGAGATGAAGAGCCTTTGCAGAGCCTCTTAAGAGCCATTTGCGGCCCCGGAGCCATAGGTTGCAGACCCCTGGTCTAAAGGGAAGGGTAAAGTAGTCTGTGGGTGCAAGTGTGTGTTGTTTGTATGTTTTGACACGACAAAACTTATTGAAGGGTCTGTCTATGCTGTCCTTCCTTTATCTTTCCACCCTCTCTCAATATGCCAAATTTAGCACTGCAGATCAAACTGAGTGTGTATTTGAGTGTGTGCACTTGTTTCCAGTGTGTATCAGCCCAGCTGTCTCAGATCCTCAGCCTGAGTAAATTAGTTTGAGTTTGAAAAACAAAAACACACCCTGAAGAGACAGAGCACTGAAAATGGAGTTGCTGTAATACAGAGTCCCCCGGAGCCTCTCAGTTCTGTTATTATTCCCTTTCTTAATCACACACAAAGTCCAGCTGCTTCCATTCTCCCATGCTTGTGTGTGACTGTGCTGTGCTGAAAGATGGTTCATCTGATAGTTCTCCAGATTGTCTCTTCAGAAAGGTCACGGCGGAGGCTTGGACATCTGTTGCTTGACATCATGGATTGTAAGCATGTGTTTGTGGGTATGCATGTATGTGTGTGAGTTCAGGTTTAAAACAGGAAATATAGAAGTGCTGGCAGGGAGGAGACGCACGCAATGACAGAAATATGGTGGAGTAGTGGAGCTGATTCCCGGCTGCTGCTTGTGGGTCCCACAGAATCGAGGGATTCTATTGATCCCTGGGCCAACAGGGTCTGATCAGAGAGAGAGAGAAAACAGAACCAATTGTTGGTGAGAAAAATGTGTTTACAGATCTGCTTCTTGCAGCTGATCTAACAGAAAAATAAAAACACTTTCTACTATTGCAACAACATTAACCTCCAACCTAGTAGTGTTTTTATAAGAAATAAAAGAAGCAGCTGCAAGTTAAAACTTATTTATGGAGAGTCCAAAAAATTGGAAAACATGACACAGATACCCAGTGTTGGAAAGTAGCAGAGTACATTTACCTGATTACTGTACTTAGGTACCTATCTGAGCGTCTTTACTTTACTTGAGTCATTTTTTGGGGTGGTACTTCTAACTTTCACTCCAATCCATTTCCAGGAAGCTGTTAGTTCCTTGTTCCTTTTGGCTCAGCTTAAATTTTTAATCTGTTGTTGTGGTTTTTCTCTCTTGAAATGCAATTTCAATATGGCAGCTGGCGGCCCTTAGGACTGAATCTAGACGCCACTTTTTTTTAGAGATTTTAGAGATTTATGGACGTTCCACAGATGTGAGAAACTCAGAGCAGATATTGGTCATTTCTCAATCTGTGTACTTGTGTGTTCTCATGTGCTTGTGAAACATCATCCCCGTCCCCGGATGTAGTTCTCGCCCCTCCCTCTTTACCCAGCATGCATCAGCGCAGAATTGACCATTCACGGGATTGACAGCTGTCCCAGCATGCACTGCGGCAGCAGCAGCTTCCAGATTAGCACTCACAGAGCTCAGAGTATTAAGTTGTTCTATAAAAGTATGTTTTAAGATCATTTAAGGGAAGAAATTTTTACTTTTAAGAATCACTCTATGGCCCATTAATTGATTTAATTCATAGTTAAAAAAAAAGTTCAGATTTAGAAAGGGCCGCTGCGGACCTCTGAGGTTAACCATGGCCACGGCTAACATTAGCCCATCTGCAGCAGCCAGGGCTAATGTTAGCCCGCCCACAGCAGCCAGGGCTAACGTTAGCCCATCTGCAGCAGCCAGGGCTAACGTTAGCCCGTCCACAGCAGCCAGGGC
>NW_015150465.1:331174-337226 GCF_000732505.1 Cyprinodon variegatus
TGGTTAAAAAAAAAATTCAGATGTAGAGAGGGCCGCTGCAACGCCTTCTTGTGAATCGAGAAACTCCCATTATTAGTAGTTTAGTATTTTGTGAAGGCGTTAGTTGTTGCCTTGTGGTCAAGTTGTTCAGTAGGACGAGTTTTCAATGGAGAGAAGTAGTTTCTAAAAAGGAGAAAAAACTAAAAAGGAGAACAAAAAGCTTCTCACAATCCTGGTTCCAATGCAACTGATTACATATTCCACATATCCTCTTTATACTGAGATTTTAGTTTAACCGTATATTTCCTCAAATAAAATTGTCTTTGGGAACTGCATTAAACATGTTAAAGATGTTCAAATTCTTTACATGTATTTTGTGCACTAAGTTCACAATAACGTTCATCAGGCAGTAATACAGTACGTTCAGTTCACGTTCGCCCAAAATATGAACGCATCCATTAAACTTTCGTTCAATGAACACGTTCAGGCACAACACTGAGTACAGAGAGGGAGATCTTGAAAGTCCTGGTCTGTTTTGGCACAAACTCCACTGAAAAGTTTCTGGATGCACACAAGAAGCTATGTTCTTTACATGGGAATGTATTTTGAAAGCAAGCTGTATTTTGTGAGTGTGGTACGTAGCAGTACTCATTATGTATTAGTAGAGCATTCAACACTCTCTCTGTGCAAACCAAAAACTCTAAGGCAAGTTGGGTTCTTTACATTCTAGGTAGACAGTTGGGATCGATTAGAGTGACTCACCTCCTCACACTCATAATCATCAGAGGGCATGCACTTCGGACCGCCATCCTGAAAAACAGCAGGACACACAGACACATTCATTGTCCATTTAGTCCATTACTTATTAACAAGAGATTACTGTGCAAGACTTTGCTTATAGACTTGACCAAAATCAAAGTTATCTTAAAGGTTAAATCATAAATCTTTATTTTTCTTTGATTTGCCAACAATATCATGTGTTACAGTGATTTCATTTCAGATACAATACCTGCACAAAATCTACATCTATTGAAACAATTATTCAATAAAACAGGGATTTAAACTCCTGATGTTAGATGGTGGCTGCATGGTGAAGCAGTTTGTAGCACTATTTCTTTGTAGCAAGAAGTTTCCCGGATTTTTCTGCATGGAGTTTGCATGTTCTCCATGTGCATGCGTGGTACCCCCACCTCCTCCCACAGACCAAAAACATGACTTTTACGTTAATTGGCTTCACTAAATTGTCTTTAGGTCTGAGTGTCTGTGCTTGGTTGTACGTCTTTGTGTTGCCCCGCGACAGACTGGATTTTACCAGAGATTTTACCAGAGAAACACACTGACCCCACAGCAACCCTGACGGAATAGGTGGGAGAAGATGGATGGATGAATGGATGGATTTAGAAAGTTTTAAAGAATTTATTTTTCCAGACTCAAATTGTTTTCACCTATTGGCTAAAAAAACTGACAAACAAAAAAACAAAAACAGAATCTTGAAAAAATTACAAATAGATTTCTTCGTTACCCTTCAAATTCAGAACTGTCGATTGAGCACATTGATCTACTGTTAGGAATCCAGATTGTGTGGGTTGTGTTTTTTTGTTTTCTCCCTCCACCACCAGGTGGCGCCTGGTTCTCGTTGGCCTTCTCACACACCTGCGGATGGTTGCCTCATTACCAGAGGACTCTTAAGCTGCTGACTGCCACTACCTCGACGCCAGAGTGTTTGCCAGTTTTGGGTACTCTAGCCAAGCTGAGTTTTGCTGAGTCAAACTGAGTTTTTTGTCAACTTCAGTCTTAAACTTGTTGTTTTTTTGTCTTTGCCTCTCGGCAGGAAGTCAACCTGCAAACAGGATGTTTTGGACCTTCTCTTCCTGGAAGGATCGTCTGAGTTTCAAACTGAGCTGGGGATTTAAACTGGAGGTATGGATCTACTTTTCCCCAAGGGATTGTTTGGGCTTCACACTGAGCAGGGGATTCATCTCCACAAGAAACCATTCAAGTAACGCAGGAAAACGAAGTGGCAGTCAGCTCCTTTGTTCCTCAAGGAAACACCTCAACCTGGGTAAACCCTGTCCACCCTCCAACGAACAAGTCTATTACTGGAACAACCCACATCGACTGGATTCGGAGAATCTGGAATCTGGAAAAGTGAGTCCTGTTGCCTTTATTCCCTTTTGCAAATCGAAGCTAAAATTTTCCACTGAGCCTGAACTAACCACTGGAACTTCCCCTTCATTTTTCAGTCCCGGTTCGTCAGTGTTCAGAGCAACACTGGACCCATCTCTACCAGTTCTCAATAAACCTGTTAAACCTTCCCCTGGTCTCTCTGTTTGGTTTTCTGCATGTGGGTCAGATCTTTAAATAAAATCATGACATCTGCTGTGTTTGCAGTGTTAAATGAATATTCACATCCATAAAATGCATTGAAATGTCCTTACTTCACTCTATCCTCTGCACACGTCTACATTCATGTACAACGTTCCTTTTTAAGCTCTCTTATGAGCATGAACATCTCAGACCACATTAAGGCTACATCCAGGCAAAGTCTAAAAAGAAAAGTTTGAATATCTGAGCAGCTTTGTGAGAGTAGAGGAGTTTAATTAATCTCTACTCCGGATGTCTTCAACAGGGGGTCCGTGACCCCTAGGGGGTCCACGGAGGTACTGCATGGGGGTCGCGAAACTTTTGGTTGGTTAGACTTTTTTATATATTCCCCCCTGCAACTTTTTTCATTGATTGAAATGTCTTTAAATCCACATTCACATGAATTAACACACAGATAAATGGAGGCAGAAGACGTCTTTCAGTCATCAATGCACACATTCAGCGACACAGCTCTTTCAAGCTGGACACCATTTCATTCACAACACCTGTCCCATCAAGCAGGAATCAGAATCAGAAATACTTTAATAATACAATCTATATAATTAGGGGGTCCATCTCGCCATCAGTTTGGGGGTCCTTGGCCAGGAAAATGTTGAAGACCCCTGATCTACTCGATTGATTGTTCATTTTTTAAATCAAATATTATTCAATATTGGCCAGAGTATTATATATTTATAATAAAATGGTCCAACAAGGTGGATATTTAACTTATTCAACTGCTCAAATATGTAAAAAAAAAAAAATGTAATGTATCAAATATGTAAACAATGTGTCAAATATGTGAATGTTCATTTTTGTGCGGATATATAGGTGTTTTTAGCAAAGAAAGGTTAGATATGCATTTATGAAAAAAAAAACGTCTCCAATCTGCAGGGTTTGGTCAGGGTGATTGCTTTTTAGATGTACGTATTTAGCAGAATCTGATGTGGGAATAAATAGCAGCAGGAGACTTAGGAGAGTACTGCCCTGCCTTCAGTTTCTCCAAAGATCATGTTACTGCTGACGGGGCCACAGTCAGCAGCAAAAACAGCCTTTAGCTGAAAACCTTGTTGTACCAAAACCAGTTGAGTTACAGCCTCAATAAAGATTAGTGATACAGTCTTCAATCGGGCCCTTTATTATACATTACCCCCAAAATGAATCACAGATATTACAAATGTATGAATCCACAGTATAGGAGAATATAACTGTAATCTAATAATAGCAGAAGTTGGCAGAAATAGCAGAGCATTGTCACATTCTGCACAGTAGAGTGAGTACCAGCAGGAATGCTGCTACCAACCATGAAACACATATTAGGGGCATTTAACTCAGAATAAAATCGCATGTGAAGCTGTGTGAGCCTGGAGCAATAGCCCAGGAGGGGGCATGTCCACACACTCGGCTGTCTTACATATCAGTGTGCATCAAGAACATTGATCTGGAGATTTAGACCCAGATTGGATTATAGCTCGATACCAAAATAGTGTCTGAATGATCTCAGTAGAAAGTCAAACTATTTTATTGATTTGACAGAACCGGAGTTCTTTAGTTAAATTAGTGACAGTGATTTTTTTTCATTTCAAATATAAATTTAGCATAAAATTGTCTTATATATTTGATAAAACAGGTGCAGAGCTTCAGAACTTCAGAAGTGTAGGGGGGGGGGGACGGCGGGGGTTCAGTTGCAAAGATGACAAAGAAATTGCTAGAACATAAATATAAATATTTTATGTAACATTTTGACCTTGAGTGAGTATCTGAGTTTTTCCCCCTTTTTATCCCCAGTTGGATTTGACTAACCTGACACTAACTCCCAGAGCCATCATTTTGACGGTTCTGAGATTTTAAAGGGAAAGAAATATATTTAAAATTCATTTTTTCTTGTTCATGTTAACAGACTTTTTCTGTTTCTATATTTCCTTCATTTTCACGTAGTTTTTTTTAAAGAAAATTAAAACGTAAAACATAAATATGGGTAATTCTACCTCGATCTATTAGTTGTATTGTAAATTCTTCCTGCGGTTGATGGACGTTCGGTACCGTTGCCTAGCAACCAACATTCTACCTAAAACTCCATGGGCTTTCAGAAGAAATCTAACCATGACACAGGCTTTAGAAATGCTTCAAAATATTGATGATAGTGATTCGGGCGGAGGGGGAGAGACTGATGAGGAGGACTGGATAGGAAGCGGCTCAGATTCTGACAGCGAGTCTGAAGATGATCAACCATCCCCGGGAAATCGCAGCAAATCAGACAATAGTGAAACTTTTGTTCAAGCACCGCCCACACCTCTGCTGTTACGGCCCAAAATCAAACCAGAGCCCGTCGTCTACTTTAACCACACACAGGTCAGGGTGGATGTGTCGGATCAGATGATTAGAAAGGATTCTGTAAAAGCTCCGCTGCGAAGGTGGCCTGTGGCTGATATTTATGATCTCCTGGAAGTATCAGCTATAAACGCTATAAACTTTTTTCACGCAGAGATTTTATCCTTGAACTGATAAAACAGTTGCGGGCAAACCGCAGGTTTCCAGCCCCTCCGCCGCGGAAGAGCAGCTTTAGCGAGGTCCAGAAAGCAGCGCCAGGTGCTTCAGCACTGCACAAAAACAGAATCAATCAATTTATTTAAATAAAATTGTAATTTCAAACTTTGAACCTGTGTAGTAAAACAGTCTTTACGGATTTTTTTTTTAATATAAATTTAGAACACAAATAATAATAGCGTACAATACAGCCTTTGAAAAATATATATTAGATTTGTTTTAAGGTTTAAATATCCACAACGGGTTTATATGGCACACTAGAACCACCTCAGGTGATGACATCATCACTATTTATGCGTTTCATTGGGAAAACTGTCAGACGTCAAATTGACGGCCAGTGGGAGTTCTAACAGGATCAGAATTCTGGGAGTCCAAGTATTACGGAACTAATTGTCCTTTTGGAGCTTTTTTCTGGTCAGTTTTAAAACTTCAATTTCAAAATGTAAGAACCTTAAAGAAAAGTTCTGGGGTCCGTTTCACGAAGCAGGTTTAACAAACTCAGATTGAAATCCGAAACTCTAAATTGATCTAGCCTAAAGTCAGGAACTCTGAGTTTTCAGTTTCACAACAGCTGCTATGAATCAATTCAATTCAGTTTATTTATATAGCGCCAAATTCACAACACATGTCATCTCAAGGCACTTTACAGTTCAACTGTCAGTTCAGTTGGAGTTGAATGAATAAGTTCCTTCAACTCCAAGTAGAACAACTCAGAGTTTGAAATGTGTGTAACAGGTATTAAAAGCCATTATCAGTGGAGCCCCGATTCGATGAGTCACCATGACAACAGACAACAGGAAGTGCCTATTTCACCCCACTGGAAGTAGAGATTTTAATGCAGAAATGAAAAAAAAGGAGAATGTGTTTAAAAGACAGAGAAAGGGGCAGATTTAGGAAATTTGGGGCCCTATGTAAAAACAGGCAGGCGGCCTCTGAATTGAGAAGACAACTCAAAAAACAGACCCATCCTACAGATAGAGAAATGTTAATAGAATAGACATCTATTATTTATTCTAGGTTTTGTCCCCCTCTTCTTGTCCCTTTTATTGTCATTTTTCTCTATATATTTTGTTTCAAAAGAAGTGAAAGATTTTTTCCAATCACTAAGCTCACTTCCAGTGTTTTGCCTGAACGCGTTCATTGAACGAAAGTTCATGAACTC
>NW_015150465.1:338586-341203 GCF_000732505.1 Cyprinodon variegatus
AAATTTTGAATTAAGAACTATGAACTAGTTCATTTTTTGGTTTTGAATTATGAACTATGAACTGAACTAGTTCATTTTAAAATGGGTGAACTGAACTTTGAACTAGTTCACGTAGAAAGAGAACTTTCCCAACACTGCTCACTTCACTGAGGGAGCTTTTTTCCCCCCCGAAGCTTGCTCTCTGCTGTTGGGGCTGCAGCGTGTTCACCTGCCTCTGTGAGCTAATTGCATTAATAACTGTTACATTAGTTTCTGCTAGAGAAAGATAAAGAGGGCACAAGGTCATTAGGAGGTTCTGATGGAGGGAGAAACAAATAGTTCTTTAGATTCACTTTTTTTGCAGTTTTGTTTTCTGAATCCTACAAGCTTGAACCTTTGTTATGATTCTGGTGTGTTTGTTGTTGTTTTTTTCTAGGATCACTTCCTTACCGGATGATTACCTGTGCTGGCAGATAATAGGATTCGAGCGGGAATTGCTAAGCAACAGTGATAGTTACTCCCTTCTTCAACTCCTACAGGTTTATCTATCAATTCCAGCTCTGCTGACCTGGATACAAAGGAACTAATGCCGACTGGTCATGCACGATTGCTCCTGGAGAAGAGTTACAGTAGCAGCCATTCAAAATGACCCTTACCACTCAAATGCCAGCCGAATGGCAGCCCACTTCCCTACAACTTCCAGACAAATCCCCTCCAACTTCCAGCCACTAGAGTGACCCACTCTATTTTTACTCTGAAGGGTTGTGTATCCTCCCGCAGCAGTGTGTCGGAGTTACCTTATCGCAGGTATGACACAGATATTTTTGATTTATGCCCAATGTTGAAGAGCGGTCTGCGCTATGTTATTCCACGCCACAACGCAATAGGGACAATCACAAACTAGATAGGATTGTGGGTGTCCGTGTGTCAGTTTGACAAACTTGTTCACCGTCTACAATCCCTCATCCAACGCCGGGCGACGCACAGTTCACCTGTGAGCGTTCCCCAAGACTGGCCATGGCGCTGCGTGTTTTGGCTTCGGGTGCAAACAAGCAGACGTTGCACAGAGCTACAAACTAGCGTCCTGCACGGTGCCTGGGATAGTGTCCGAGGTGTGTCAGGTGTTATGGACGGCACTACAGCCAGAGTTTCTGCCATTAGGTACCAAACAGGAAATACGCATAATGTAGAGCAGATGTAGAATTGACCAATCAGAGGCCTACTTTCTCTACTCCTGTGACACTATATGCAGCGCCTACAATGTTAGGGAGGTACAACAGAGTGTCTGCAGAGGGTGGGCATATCTGCGTTAGCTCCGGTACGCAGATCACCTGGTTTCTGAGCATAAATCAGGCTTGACTCCACCCTTTCACTGAATTACAGGGTTTGACCAGGAGATGGCGCTTCCATTTAGATCTTAATGTCCAGAAATAATGACAGAAATAATATTTTTGTGCAAATATTGATGTTTAAAAAGAAATTGTAGAGGACCAGGACATTTTAAATAGCTACTTGCTTGTATTGTGGTGAGAATTGCGATTTCATCTTCTCCTGCCCTAAAGAGTTAAAAGAAAAGATCTTTCGTGAAACTCACTCTTTTGGACCCAGAAATGTTTTTAAAAAAACAAAACTGTCTGTTCCACCAGAGTGAAGACCCAGACTTTTAACTAGCAATGCAATACAAAAAATATTACAAATTGTACGCCCTGTTTTTGGGATGTATTGCTATGGTACGCCCTAATTTTGTACAACTTCATTCGCACGGAGAAGCATGCTGTGCTGTTTGCAAGCAGGAAAACCTGAAACTTCGAAAAGTTTACGAAAACGAAAACTCATCAAATGCCTGATTTTTTCCAGGTGAACTTTGGTAATCAGCCTCTCTCCTCTGTCGATGATCCAGAAAACAGATAGCTGAAAACCAGACCTGAGTTTACAGTGGTTCCATGGAACATTAAAGAAATCTCATGACTTTCTAATAATGACTGGTACTGATAACATCTCTCTCCTACGCACATAGGATGGCTTCATCTGAGTGCTACATAGGAAGTTCCTCTGAGAATGACCTCACTTGAATCCTTGTTTTATTGCTTTCACAGTTTATATGCGATACGGACAGGTAATCATTGCTCTATCAAACAATTGTCTGATGATGTCATCTTTTTTAAGAATTTGACCACAGAATATGTCCCCAGAAAGGTATATTTCAAACTTATTTCAGCACTGCTCTGTTTGGAAAACAGTGATGAGATTGACTAAAAATGCAATTTTGGATTAATCCTGCATTTTAAAATTGAATTTTAATTCTGTCATTAACTTTATCATGAAGCCGCTAGGATCTGCAAAGACCTGAGCTCTGTCTCGCCTGACTTTAACCTACTGCACCACTGTTCTGCAGATGTATTGAGATTTGGTGGGAAATACGGTATATGGGTTATTATATAAAAAAAAAAAGATGATGTGCTGTAATGACTTCTTAGAACGGTCCAGTGATGAAGATCCTATGAACCAGTTCCTTATTAAGTGATCTACATGCTTCATGCTACGTTCACAGCTAACGCCACTTCAGCAGCAATAAAGTATCTGCTGCTTCATTTTTGATGCTTGAACACATTAAGGGGTCTTTGATGCTCCTGAAGTG
>NW_015150465.1:341590-343448 GCF_000732505.1 Cyprinodon variegatus
CATCAGCAGTGCTGCGTCTGACTCCCTGCCAGCTCCCAGATCAGCAGCAAAGGTTATTTTTTTCTAACTCCAACATCTGCTGCTTGTGAAGCATTTCACAAGCCTCATAGGCTCAGAAGCTCATGAATCGCTGCTTCAGCAGCTCAGATGATTTAGATGTGTTGCTCCTGCTGCTCGGGACGCGCTGCAGGAACTTTTGATGCACCTTGATGTCTGTTAACCTTAGACTTGGCATCTAAACCGGCTGCTTCTGCTGCTGCTTGTCCGCTGTTAACTTAGCATAACATTCAACCAATAACCTTAACTCACCTGCAGGTCTGCACAGGTGGAGAACATACAGGCTGTGTCCATGGGCTTGATGGCCTTTCCGTGTAGAGATGGACCCAGTTTGGAGATGATGGGTGGCTGGGCAGGAGGGAGGAGAGAGAATGGTGGCTCAGTTACAGGAGGAGCTGCTCCTTCAGATCCATAACCAAATGACACAATGGCATTTTCTGGGAGGGCAAACAGAAAGAAGAAACATTTAAAGTTTCCAAAACAAGTATTCTATGACCACTTTGTGTTCATTAAATAAATTAGTTCACTGTTCAAGGTACAGTCACTGCTTTTTGTCCATTCTCTATTTCACAGATAAACACTGGAGAGAAAGCTTTGATTAGAAAGTCTTATCTAGATGTTCATCTCATCTATTCACCAGTCTGAAATGAAGAATAGTCCAACAAACTTCATGCGAATGATGTGGAGATTATTGGAAATGAAACAGAAGCATCTGTTGTTTGTGCTTTTACAATTTAATAAAATCAAAGAGATTCTCTCACAACTCAAACCATTAAACGGTTTACATTCTTAGTTTGGAGTTTTTTACTCTGATGTTCCTTATGTACATTTACTGGAAATATGAGGCACAAACAAGAAGGGCAACTATTTGCCAAAAATTAGATTTTTTTAATTGTCATTTAGGTTGCCAAGAACGGCTCCTCTCGACAATTTCGATACGTTCACATCTTATGCTGCTTAATATCGATACAGAGTAGACATCTAACCTGCATCTATGATCGTCAACACCTGCTGGAGCTACGGTCACAAAGTGTTTTAAATCCAGACATTTTTGACTGTTTAAAAAGCTGCGGAGTGCTACGGATGAATGTAAACAAAACAAACAACAGAACGTAACTGCCGTAGGAAGAGGTGTGCGAAACGGAGTAAAGAGGATGCAAAGGGGGGCTAACTGCAAAGCTAAGGATAAATCCCCACGGACCTCCGCTTTCATCAATCCAGCTCTCCAATTTCTGCTCATTGGGCAGAAAATGGATAATCTCGGACTGGAACTCTCATCAAGGAAGGAGATTAGTATCTGCTGCGCCATCATGCTGACGGAGTCATGGCTGCATCCTGCAATACCGGACAATGCTATTAGCCTGCAGGGCCTAACGCTATACAGCACAGATAGGAACAAAAACACTTTAAACCTGGTTTACTCTAACATCAAAGATGCATTCAGAGCAGCCCCCCGCCCCCACCTCGGGTCATCAGATCACCCATCTGTCATGCTTATACCGGCATATAAGCCCCAGCTGATCAGGGCTAAACCGACAGTTAAAGAAGTCCGAGTGTGGTATGAGGGCGCCATGGGGCTGGAACATCTTCAAGGCTGCAGCAACATATGATAACTTAATAAATATTGATGAGTATGCTATGACTGTGTCAGCCTACATCAACAAATGCATTGAGGACATCAGCATAAAAAGAACATCACCATCCAGGCCAACCAACCACCCTGGATGAATGGAGAGGTTCAGAAATCTCTAAAAGCACTGAACTCAGCTTTGATGTCTGGTGATAAAGAGGCACTGAGAAC
>NW_015150465.1:344766-345428 GCF_000732505.1 Cyprinodon variegatus
CAAAGGGCCCAGAAGTGCTTGGACTTCCTGCGGAGGATGAGGAGAGCCCACATATCTGAGTGATACCCGCTGCTCCTTAAGCTTTTTCTTGATGTTTACATTAGTTGACTGTTTTGGTCTGTCTTTTTGCTGTTTTTATACTCTATTTTCTTTCCCTTTCGTGGGTTTGGAAGCAGTCTTCTATGAGTAACAGAATATCTTCTGTATTGTCTTTTTTTGGATGTTTTTTTTCTCTCTTCTTATCCAGTCATTCCTGCCTCTATCTCTTTCTTTCTACCCTTAGTTCTTATTGCTTTTTTATCACTCCCCTTTCCGTCTCTGTGTCTGATGTATTTGATTTTACTCCCAAAATTACTTTCAATAAAGTTTCATATACAAGTACCAAGCGAAACCTTATTGCAACGACCATAATGGTCTGCTTACACATCTCTTGGGCTATTTTCTAGTTCAGGAACATTGACTACCAGAGCTATAATGGTAATTGAGAAAAAACACACAAATAAGATGGATATAAACCATGTCACTTCATCACTTGAAGAGGAAAGCCATAACCAGTATTCCACTCATTCGTAAGTGCATAAGTAACATAGTCAAATTTGCACTTAATTATAATTTTTTTACTTATCATTTCATTGTTATTTAGAGAATTATTAATTGCATTA
>NW_015150465.1:346918-349035 GCF_000732505.1 Cyprinodon variegatus
TCGTTCCAAACAGCTTAAGACTCAAGTTTACTATCAAAGGACACAGGGCAGAATAGATTCTTAGGAATGTGCACAAAAAGCTGCTTCATGAGAGGATTAGACAGACACCGACCTTTCACAATCATAGAAAGGTGTCAGGTATTACAGGCGACATTCCCCTCTTTAAAGACCGACCTTTCAGAATCATGGACAAGTTTCAGATATTACAGTCTAACAATGGAACCAAACGAGCCGCTCGTCAGTTTCAATTTGCATGTTTCCAAGCAATACAAGGCTTCCTTTATATAAAGCCTCAAACTTACTGGAATCCAGACAATTTGAATTAAGAAAGCTTCCTAGATTGGAAGCGAAACGTCTTCAAACCTTGGTAACCAAGTACGGTGGATTGTTTTTTTGTTGTTGTTGTTTTACAGTGTTCCGTCTGGCAATGTGGCAATAAGAATAATTGACTTGATGCCAAAAAGAGCCCAACAGATTTTACTTTTACAAGTGGAGCAGTACGGCTATTACCATAGTGTTCCGCTTGTTTCATGCATATAAATTGCTTTATTATAATCATGCAGGGAGTTTTACAGATTAAATGGACACTGCAATGTAAGTAGATCAGAAGAGGAAAAACAAAAAAAGGAGAAAAGATGATAGAAAGGAGATAAAACGGAGATAATGATAAAACATTTTCAGTCTGCTTCATCACCTGCAAAGAGATGGAAAATGAAACCGCACGACAAACGGACATGGTACGAGACATACAATAAAGTAACACCTAGATACTATTGCTGAAGTATCATTTAATCTGACATGTACTCTGTGTTACCTGAAGATAAGAATATGGGCTTTCTGTATGGAAGTGAATCTCTGAGTACCTGGAGCCAAGCACCTGTAGTTGTTTGTGAGAGTACACTTGTGCACCTCAGCAAAAAAGAGACGTTAAAATTTTGTAAATCCTCTTTTTGCAAAAACAACAGCCTATAGTGGCTTCCTGTAGCTTTTAATGAGTTCCTGGATCCTGGATGAAGGGATTTTTGACCATTCTTCTTTGCAAAACAATTCCAGCTCAGTTAAATTTGATGGTCACAGCTTCAGATCATCCCACAGATGTTCAATGATATTCAGCTCTGGGGATTGGGATGGCCGTTCCAGAACAGTGGGATTTTTCCTCTGCATGAATGCCTCAGTAGATTTGGAGCACTGTTTTGGATCAATGTCTTGCTGAAATATCCATCCCTGGCGTAACTTCAACTTCCTAACTGATTTGTGAGCATTATTCTCAAGAATTTGCTGATATTGAGTGGAATCGATGCGACCCTCAACTTTAAAATGTTACTCAGTGCCATCATTGGCAACGCAGCCCCAAAGCATGATGGAACCTCCACTAAATATTACAGTTGGTAGCAAGTGTTTTTTTCCCGCCATGTACAACGCCTTTTTTGTGACCAAACAAATGGTAAATGGTAAATGGCATGTACTTATATAGCACCTTTATTCAAATTAAGAGACTTGACCAAAGCGCTTCACACTACATTCATTCACCCATTTACGCACATACTTACACACTGATGGTGGCAAGCTACATTGTAGCCACAGCTGCCCTGGGGCTCACTGACAGACAAACAACTCAACCTTTGTTTCATCAGTTCACAGGACCTTATTCCAAATTAAGCTGGCTTGTCCAAATGTGCTTTTGCATACTTCAAATGATTCTGTTTGAAGCGCTCTTGCAGAAAAGGCTTCCGTCGCATCACTCTTCCATACAGCTTCTCCTGGTGCAAAATGCGCTGAATTTTTAAATGACGCACAGTGACACCATCTGCAGCAAGATGATGCTGCAGGTCTTTGGAGGTGAACTGCGGGTTGTCCTTGACCATTCTCACCATTCTTCTTCTTGGCAAACTTCTTCTGGGCTTAACACGAACTGTCCCTGTGATTTTCCATTTCCTTACTATGTTCCTCACAGTGGAAACTGGGTCAGCTTTTTGTATTCTTCCCCTAAACGACTATGTTGAACAATCTTTGTTTTCAGATCATTTAAAGGTTGTTTTAAGGTGCCCATGATGAATCTTCAGAGGAGATTCAAACAGGAGAACAACGTGCACTTGGCCACCTTAAATACATTTTCT
>NW_015150465.1:350530-351685 GCF_000732505.1 Cyprinodon variegatus
ATTTAAAAGGTGACAGCTCTCACATGGAGCGGAGCGCATGCGTGACAAATGATAAAATCCATCATCAATGCAGTTGTGATTGGTCACCATGACAAAATGCAAGACGAGGTCTGCCTATTTCGCACCACAGAAATAGGAGATTTAAATGCAGAATTAAAAGACATATTGGGGAATGCGTTTAAAAGAAAGAGAAACACTAGGAAAGAACATCAGCTACAAAGGACATGAACAGAAGACTGCTGCTGGAGTTACTGCATCTGCTATTGCTGCTTATATGGAGTCTGATATGGTAGACTGGTTGGACATTTATTAAAGCGCTCTCCTCTTTAGTTCTATTTGTAGATAACTTAAATAGGATTCTGTTTGCTCAAAATCCCATTTGTAGTAAGAACAGTAATCGTAGATTTCCTAGATTGCATTATTGCAGCAGAAACTGAATTTTAGAATGTCTTTCAGTAAGAATTAAGCTTTATATACATAGAAGTGTTCAGACATTTTAGGAGTCATTTTGAAATTTATCAGCATGACTGAATATATATTGATGATATCTGAAATACATTTCTTGTCCAAACTAATTACGAACCAGTAACAAACGGAATGTGGAATATTCCTTCAGGTATAGAGATATTCATGTTTGAGTGTTTATTTTACATTTGAATATTGACATTTAGTTTGAAATGTTATTTTTCATAAGGGAATGTATGCTTTTCAGATATCAGAAATGCATAGTCAAACAAACTAATAAACATGAAAATAGCCTGCCATAGCTGATGTTACCAGTATAACATTCTGGTAGGAAAACTTGTTTACTGGTTGAATGGTGATGGATCCAGGCAGGCAGACACCCTTGGCTGAACCCAGACTGATCAATCTTAAAATGAGGTCATACTGGGAAGCAATGAATAGTGCATTGAATAGTTAATTAAATAAATAATAATAATTGATAAATATTATTTCTTTTATTATTTTATTTCATTTTAAATCTATTTATTTGCTACAAATAAGATGAATTTTTGTCAGTTTCAGCTTTCCTTACCTGCTCTAGTCGCATTTGATCCCCTTTAGCGACCAAATATGGACCCCTTTTTCATCATTCTGCTTCATTCTATCTCTATTCTCCCACTCTGCAGAATCTGTTAGTTCAATCTCTAACGT
>NW_015150465.1:354955-357872 GCF_000732505.1 Cyprinodon variegatus
TCCCACTGAACCTGAACTAACCGCAGTGTCTTCCCCTCACCTTTCAGTTCCGGTTGAGCAGTGTTCAGAGCAACACTGGAATCTCCACAACCTTCTCAATAAACCTGTTAAAGTTTTTCCCTGGTCTCTCTGTTTTGGTTTCTCTGCATGTGGGTCCGAGCTCTCGATAAAATCATGACAAAGGGATATTATATACTAAAAATATTTCTGAAAAAAAAAAACTAAGAAAGGACAACATCAACCATATATTTCAGCAATGGCCCACCTAATGCCATGTGCACACTAACAAATTTGTATATGTTGGAAATGTTAGTCTAAGACACGTTGCTTTATTTTGGACTAGTTGCAGTTTGTTTAGGTGTTTTTTTTTCTGGAGCATTGGACCAAATTATGTGGCAATGTGATTAGAACATCCTCACATGATAGACTTGAATATACTGATGTCCTCCCATCACCATATTTATGTTTGTGGCCTGTCATCTAGTTATGTTCTTCAATCTCTCTCTGCACTGATTGTCCATTCAGTCCATTTGTGCTCCTTCCACCCAGTCTCATCAGATAATTGAAAGCATGTGTTAATAGATGTCCAACATTCTTTTTCTGCATGATTGGCTGTTTCTATCTTTGCCTTACAATTTCCTTGCGTTAGCCTCATCCCTGGTGGACCTCACTGAGCTTTCTGATTTCTGGCCACCTCTTTTATAGTTCCTTGAACTGTAAGGGGGAATCTTTTTCCATCTCCGTCAAGCATAAACATCTGCTCTCAGAGTGATGCTCTCAGAGTGATTCCAGCCAGCAGGAGATGTCACCACTGAACCTATTGCTCTGAGATCTGCTGAGGAACTAGGAATAAGTCCACCTCTCTGATTGAGCTGATGAAATCTAAAATCTATTCAGCAGCTGATCTCTCCTTCAAAGGGGTTCTGAAATATCTTGTTTAACTTTAAGCATATTCAGACTTCAAATATTTCTGATGCTGGTTTTCTTCTTTGCGGCACAAATATTGCAGTGAGTGTAAAAAAGCCATTGTGGTTGACATAGCAATACCAGGTGACGGCAACATCAGGAAAAGGGAACATGAGAAACCAGAGAAATACTAGAGGTTTAGAGAAAAGCTGGAGAAAACCTGAAGGTCAAGGCATCAGTGGAACCCGTGGTCATTGGGGCCCTCGGGGCAGTGAACCCCAAACTTGAGGAGTGGTTACAGCAGATTTCTGGAAATAGATCAGACATCTTGGTCCAGAAAATTGCAGTTCTAGGAACAGCAAAGATACTGCGCAGAACTCTCAAGCTCCAAGGCCTCTGGTAGAGGACCTGAGCTTGGAGGAAAACAGGGGGAGAGACCCCCCATGGTGGGTGAGGAAGAGTTTTCTTTTTCCGTTGACCTCATTCCACAAAACTTCCAACCACATCTATGTATTCAACTTGTTTTTGGAAATATTCCATATTTTCCTACATAACCAGATGTCAGGACCCAGCAGGTAGTTTTCTTCCTCTGCTCTCTCCACAGGTGACTGGAGTTGACTGGTGGGCATGGTACACACCTACGGCTTGTTCTGCGGTGTTTGCGGCTGCGCTATAAAAACAGCTCTCTGACAGCTGGAGGATGTCAGAGTGTTAAACTAGTGTGGTATCTACACGACCTGGATCTCACTCACTGCTCCGATCCTGCTGCAGGCATTTCCCCCATGCTCACCTGGTGTCACCAAGCCGGGTTGAGAACCTCACTGGGCCTCCCTGGTACCTCCAGCTGATGCTGATCACTGCTCCATTTCGGAACCTGCTCGAGCTCCCCCGGCCCGCTCATCAGTCATCCAGTCACCGGATTTCCTCATCCAAGGCAGCGCTGAGTCCGCTTCTCTGCTCCACCTACCCGGTCCGCTTTCCGACCTCTGTGCTGCCCGTCTTCAGTGAGCCGTGTAACCTCTCTCTTCCTTTCTTAGATCGAGCAAATGTTCTACGCACGTAGAACGGCCTTACGTAAACATATCACCAAAAATGATTGACAATTAGGAGGACCAATTGTTAACATAATTCACCCCAGAATTATTTTTTTCCTCCACAGCCCGGCCACAGGCATCCTTTCGAGATAGGTTCCTTTCCGGTTTCTGGAATGAGTTCTGTTCCATGTTGGGAATCTGGATTCCTTTTGGGGTATATCAACAACGAAGAGAAGTTTGATGTCTGAAGCTGATTTTTTTCTTTTTACATGTGTCTGTATAAAGTTGTTCATTAATTGTAAGTAGCTGTTTCATCTTTAGATAGATTTCTTCTGTCTGTTATATCTGATTCTTCTGTACGGTTTTCCTGTTAATATGGAGTTCTTCCTCTCCACTGTTGCAAAAAGCATGCTTAGCGTGAGGGATTGCTGAAAAGTCAATGAGTGAATGCAATCAGCTGGTTTTTCTTAGATAGAAAATTTTAAATCCATCTGACTGGATGATCTGGTTGAATCGTCTCTGTCAGGTGCCTCGGGATGACAGGTTTCATGAATTTGCGCTATACAACTAAACTGAATTGCATTTTATGGAGAGTTCTTGCAGCTCTATCTCTGTGTGAGTTTGGCCCGGTTATTTGGCAGAATAATATGTGGACTTACTGAGGCAAGTGTTATGAGTGAAGTCCCTATGGAAGGCCTCACAGTCTGGCTCCTGATGACCTGTGCCCCTGCAGGTGCACCACAGGCTGATGGTGATGTTGGTTGGGCTGTTGTCACTGTAGTTTGGTGTTACGTCTGAGCCTGTTACCAAACAGGGGCAGAAAGAATGGAAAATAAGAATTAGGACTGTCCAGGAAGAAGCTAAATACATTTTTACTATATTTGGAATAAAATTATGGGATGGTAATCAAATAGGAAATGAATAAACTACAATGCATCTCCTTAACTCCTCCATTGAAGATCTGAGTATTCAAATGT
>NW_015150465.1:358292-360099 GCF_000732505.1 Cyprinodon variegatus
CAGGCACACTCAGTAGGGTTAAACAAGCGCACCCTTTCCGAGGCTGTCGTTCTATTGGCTGGAAAGGTTGCTAGGCGACGATCCAACTGCAATCTGAGAGAGCAAAACAATCCGCAAGCAGAGCCTACGGGTTTGCGAGCGTATCTGAGACTCGAGCAGAGCGCGGTTTGTGCGCGAAGAGAAGGAGGCAAGTGAGAGGAGAAAATTGTGGCAGGATAATTCTCGCATATAAATCTCTCAATCACTATATAGAGCAACTCAGTTAACTGAACGTTCAGACAAATGATCACTGCTTTTAGCTCGGTTGGTTACGTAACTCCTCTACCATGCAGTGCCTGTACCATCTTTGTATAAGTCGCCCGGGTTGGGTAGTGACAGCAGGCCACCGTGGCAACAAATCCCATAATGCTTTGAGAGGACAGCTCTCTGCGCAAAGCATTCTGGGATATATCTGCATCTTCTGAGGCCTTTCTTTTTGTCTCATACACTTTGTAGACACTTTTTCTCTTACGACCCGCTGCCATTTTCAAAGAAAAGTGAGTTTGAATGACTGTCTGAAACTGTAGCTCACCACAGATGTACGCCTGAAAGTGAGCAAATAGAAAACGGACACGCACATAGAACGGCCTTACGGAAACATATCACCAAAATGATTGACAATTAGGAGGACCACTTGTTAACATAATTTACCCCAGAATTTTTTTTTTCCTACACAGCCTGGCCACAGGCATCCTTTCGAGATAGGTTCCTTTCCAGTTTCTGTTCCATGTTGGGAATCTGGATTCCTTTTGGGGTATATCAACAACGAAGAGGAGTTTGATGTCTGTATAAAGTTTTTCATTACTTGTAAGGAGCTGTTTCCTCTTTCTTCTGTCTGTTATATCTGGTTCTTCTGTAGGTTTTTCCTGTTAATATGGAGTTTTCCCTCTCCACTGTCGCTACAAGCATGCTTGGTGTGAGGGATTGCTGAAAAGTCAATGAGTCGATGCAATCAGCTGGTTTTCCTTAGATAGAAAACTATCTGACTGGATGATCTGGTTGAATCGTCTCTGTGAAGTGCCTCGGGATGACATGTTTCATGAATTTGCGCTATACAACCAAACTGAATTGAATTTAATGGAGAGTTCTTGCAGCTCTATCTCTGTGTGAGTTTGGCCCGGTTATTTGGCAGAATAATATGTGGACTTACTGAGGCAAGTGTTATGAGTGAAGTCCCTATGGAAGGCCTCACAGTCTGGCTCCTGATGACCTGTGCCCCTGCAGGTGCACCACAGGCTGATGGTGATGTTGGTTGGGCTGTTGTCACTGTAGTTTGGTGTTACGTCTGAGCCTGTTACCAAACAGGGGCAGAAAGAATGGAAAATAAGAATTAGGACTGTCCAGGAAGAAGCTAAATACATTTTTACTATATTTGGAATAAAATTATGGGATGGTAATCAAATAGGAAATGAATAAACTACAATGCATCTCCTTAACTCCTCCATTGAAGATCTGAGTATTCAAATGTGTCAAAAGTATTAATATTAATTACTCAACCAAAAGTAAAAACCTTACAGTTGAAAAACACTTTGCAGGACTTAGAGTATCAAGCTTCTTACTTAAGCGTAAAAGTACCATTTTTTAAACTACTGGAAATTTGAAAATAAAAGTAATGCAGGAATAAATGTTAAGGACATAAGCTTTACTGCACTACCCAATTAAAGGACCATTCCTCTACAATTCTGGGTGTTAACTTCCTTCTTTTTAAGGTTCTAATTTTAACTAATGGCAATTGTGATAAATTTAACTTTGCATCATCTTGAAAAAC
>NW_015150465.1:362282-365422 GCF_000732505.1 Cyprinodon variegatus
TGACCATGATTAGTGCTCGAATCACTCTTTCATTTATTGTTCTAACATACAGTTAGTAGGACTGTGTGTCATAAAGAGTATATTACAGCCGAAATATTATCTGATTAAATAAGATATTTTACCACCCCCAACGGGGAGGTCAATAAACATGTTAAAGCATCAGAAATATAAACTCCCAGCTGGCTGGGAATTTAAAATAATAAAATCACAACAACGGTCAGAGACCCAGATTGATGAATGAAAGAATTTGCATGGCCAGAATAAATAGATCTGGGGAGACTGGACACCCTTGTCTAAGACCTCTCTTCAAATAAAATCTTTTGGAGCAGCCATGTGACAATTTTACACATGCATTACAATTCCTATATAACATCTGACAACTTTAATTCAGACTTGTCCGTATCTGAATACTTCTAATACTTTAAACAAAAATGTATGTTCAATTGTGTCACAGGCTTTAAAAAAAATCTAGAAATAAAATGAGCCCATCCCCCTCTATTAAATCTGAATAACCTAGCAATATAAGTCTGATCTTATTAGTTATATGTCTACCTGGTATGAATCCAGACTGAGTTTCATTGACCACTTCTTCAAGAGTATTCTTCATTTTTGTAGCAATAAAACCTGCAAACATTTTTAAGTCATTTTGTAGTAATGCAATTGGTCTCCAGTTATCCAGAAGAGGTTTGTCTTTTTGTGGTTTAGGGATCAATAGAATCAGACATTGGGTCATTGTTGGTGGGAGTGATCCAGAATTCAAACTTTCAAGATAAACTTGGTGTAAAAATGGTGATAGCTGCTCTGAGAACTTTCTATAAAAGTCTGCATTTAGGCCATCAGTCCCCGGTGATTTATTTAATTCTAATGTATTGATGGAGTTTCGGATGTCTTCAAATGAGATCAAGGAATCACATTGTTCTTTATTATTTTCACTCATTTGTTGCATTTTATTCAGAGCGTTAATAAATTGCGTGATTGTTTTATCAGAACATTTTGATTAATAATGTTCTTGGAAAAAAGTTTCGCAATAAGAAGAGATTTGAAATTAACGGATGTTATTGATTTGAAGTTTCAAAATACTGTTAGATGTTTGGTGTTTTTTTTCTAATCTAAAAAAAACATTTTCTTCTAACCATTTTTTTCTTGATCTGATGTACGCCCCTTTAGCTTTGGAAATGTAAATATTGTCTAGGTTCAGCTGTAAATGGTTTAATCTAATCTTTTGGTCTATATTTTCTGGCAGAACATTGTTCAATAAGATAGATTCGAAGCTCATATTTTAGGAGTTACCAACTTTAACTAAATTCCTTCTGACTTTGAGTGTATTCCAATAGTTTGTAACTGTTTAAGATTTTCTTCTACTGTTTTATTTTCTAACAGTGAAGGGTTGAGCTTCCAGTAAGCTGTAATTTTATTTTTTTCTGTACTAGTTTCATTTAGTTTTTTCAATTAAAATAAGTTTATGGTCTGATAAAGTGGCCGGAAGAATCTCTGACTTAATATCATCAGCTATTAAATCAGATACCAGCTAGAAATCAATTCTTGATTTAAAGGAGCCAGTTTTGTTTTTCCACGTAAATTCAATTTTGGAGCTATTTTTTAGTCTCCATACATCAGTCAGGCCAAAGGTTGATATTAAGGTTTCTAGAACTGTGTTTGAATTTGTATTAGCCTTTAGAGGAAATCTATCTAAAGCATCATTAAGAGTCAAATTGATAATAATAGCCGATAATAATATTCATATTGTGATATTCTCCAAATACGTTATTCACCCTATTACTTAATCTATCATAAAGTTGCATATTTTCTGCTTTGGTATTGTACCCATATATATAGAACCCAACAAAAAAATCTTAATTTATTGATACAACTAATAAAACAAAAAGTCCATATGTATCTAAGAGTTAACACAATACATCCACACTGAAGTTTTTTCCGTAATATTGCCACCCCTGCTAATTGAGTAGTGCAGAATTTGCAGAATTTTTGTATCATCTGCAGTTGAGCGAGTTTCTTGAATAAAACAGAAATCCGCTTTAGAATTCTTAATGTATAAAAAAGTTGTCTTTCTTTTAGTTTTGTTCCTTAACCCTCGAGCATTGAGTGAAATAACTTAAAAAAAGAAATGCTACTAAGAGATGTAGCTTCTAAACCTGAAAATTGAGTTACAGGAATATCTAAAAAAGTCTCCCAACAGAGAAATTACAATAAACAAAACTTTTGAATCTCAAGATGACTTTTAATCATCAGAAGGTTCAACTTCTTTCCTCTTTCCTCCTTTGTCAATAAAAAAAGGCTCTGGGACCGACGTCGAAGGCTGTCTTCCCTTCTTCACTTGCTTTTTTCACCTGCGGCCAGAGCATGTTTCTTCTCTGACGATCCTCTGGGGAGAATACCTCCTTGAAGCGAAGGTTGTTTGATTTCAGAAAAGATGACTGCTTGGCCGCCTTCCATACCGCATCCCTGCAGTGTCTCATGGAGAACTGGATCATCACTTCTCGAGGACGTCCCGTGCTTGTAACGCCACCCAGCCGGTGTGCGCTGTCAATGACGTCCAGTAGTTTTTCTTTGCATTCTGGTCTTCTGGCAAATGGAAATAACCTTGCTACAAACATCTTCTCCTTTTTCTTCATTTACCCTTGAAAGTCTCAAGTCCGATCTTCTTTTATAACGTGAAAGTTCGAGCAGCTTATTTTCCATTAGCAACACCCTTTTTTCTGTTTTTTCAACTCTCCTGATGGTTTCTGTCATCGTTTCTTGCATTTCTTTCATTTCTTCATGGATATAATCCACCGAATCTTTAAGATTATTTATGCTTGCTTGAAGACCGTCCGCCCTCTTATTTATTGTCAACTTTAAAGTTGCTATGATGTTTTCAGCGAAGTCGTGGTCGTCCAATGATTTTTGACTTTTAGCCGACATCTTTGTTGGTGTATTTTCAGGACTTCTTTTTTTAAAGAAATTATAAGCACAATAGTTAATGAAGGTCTCAGAATAAATGCTTCCTTGCGTTAAAGCACCAATAACAGCTCCCAATCAAGGGGCACCCCTTTTTCATCATTCTGCTTCATTCTATCTCTATTCTCCCACTCTGCAGAATCTGTTAGTTCAATCTCTAACGTTCTGCTCTTTCTGCTTTT
>NW_015150465.1:366182-367522 GCF_000732505.1 Cyprinodon variegatus
AATAAGAGACGCCTTTGATAGCCATCCTTTTTTTCTTACATATTCAATATATGTATACATTTGTTTTAGCCTGACTTTCTACACTTACAGTAGCAGCCATTCAAATGGCCCTTCCCAGTCAAACTCCAGCTGAATGGCACCCAACACCCTCCTTCTCCTGGGCGTGCATATTTTTTTACTCTGAATCCACCATATCAATGAATTACAGGATCAGACCAGGAATTATGCTTCTCTTTAGATCTTAATGTCCACAAATCATGAGAGAAAGAATATTTTAGTACAAACATTGATTTACAGACATTGATAGTAAAAAATTTGAATGGCTACTACTGTATTCTGATGCACTAAGTCCTGTTGTTTATTAGAGCTAATGTAACAAGTAAATTTCTCTGTTGTGAAATCAATAAATTCTTATCCTATCCGTCTGTCTGTCTATCTATCCCTCATCTATCCATTAATCCAGATGTCTGTTTTAAGGAACAAATTGTGAAGTGGACATACCAATGAGACCAATGTAGGACATGAGGCAGCCAATGTAGTTGTCATAAGGGCAACTGGTGACTGTTTGAGACGTCATCTGGCAGTTCATGTGGAAATCAGCGAGACGAGACCTACAGCAACAGACAGAAACATGTTAATCTCCCACCTGAGTGCTAAATGCAAATGGTAAAATAAACACTGTGGCTGGCTAAAGTTCAGCGTCTCTAATGGAAAAACATTGTTTATGGTATTGTTAAAGCTTTTTGATTACTTTCCAAATTCAATGTATTTATATTTTATTGAACATTACAAAAAAAAAATATAAAGGGATATACCAAACATGTTTCTTCAAACTCGGAAAGCCAACTGACGACTTATCTAGGATGTATCCCACCTTTCCCATAGAATTTATTTATGATGTACCCAGTCTGTTTACTGTGTTTGGCAGCTTTACTAAAAAATGAATTCCAGAGGTTTCAGTGACACAGATTTATTGTAGTGATTAAAAAAACTCAGTGGATATGAGACTGTTTTTTGCTTTTGGATGGTTTGATATGAGTACAATACAGAGTAGAAGAACTTCTGAAATTATTTTCAGATTACCCGTAAATAGATGAATTAATTATGTGGGAAATAAGAAATTACCTTAGAGCTAGGATTAGGATGAATTCCTTGATAACCAACTCAGCCTACTGGTAGGTAGGAGGCACAATCTGAAGCCATTCAATGGGACTGATAACCACAAATAATGGCCATTTATTGGGCTGATAACATCCAAAGGGGCTGCAGACAGTTATTATTTACTGTATGATGGAAGACAGATTCAAACTCAGAAGGCTAACTAACTAACTAACTAACTA
>NW_015150465.1:368327-369959 GCF_000732505.1 Cyprinodon variegatus
TCACTGTCAATACTGCCTAAGGCTGCCACCCAATATGGGCAGCCCTCTCTCTGCATAGCCGTGTGTAAAGGACCACTGGCTCCGATGGCGAGTTTATCTGACTGTGTTTATTATTATTCCCCCACTAAATGAATAAAGAATGTATTGTTATCTAGAGACTATTAGTAACGGGAGGTTAAATTCAGCTACAGATGAGCTGAGTGTGTGGTGATGTCATCAGTACGCTTCTGTTCCTATTGACATATATTTATGCTGCGTGCCCCTGTTCTCCCGGAGTCCAGACTTTCCTGTGTTCTTCTTCTGTGTTACTTGGTGAGGACGCGAGTCCGTCCTCGCGTTCTTGAGAAGTGAGACACAGCATAAGATTAAAACTAAGATGGCTGCTAAAAACAACACTGGTTATTCCCAGAACTATATCTATAATGTTTGCTCCACCCACCTATGATCCAAAGAAGAAGTCATTGCTTTTTTATCTGTGTCACTTTCTGACTAAACATATATGGCTCCAAGGTATGAGTGAGCCTGCCTGGTGCTGGCTAACTGCACATAATTAATTACAGTGGTAATGAATGTGTAACTGCTTTTGTGAAACCAAGTTTATTTGGGCTGGTTTTCTGAAAAATCTTAGTTTTCATTAAATATGGAATCAGAGGAGTGGTATATGAGTGTGTGAAAAGTTACCTGAAGGACTGAAAACAATTTGTAGATGTAAATAATAAAACATCTGCTATATACCACATTAGTTGGGGAGTACTACTGTCATAATGGACTTTAAAGATCTGACCCACATCCAGATAACCACTCAGAGACCAAGGGTAAAAGTTAACTGGTTTATTGAGGGTTAGCAAAACACAGATGGAGAGAGATATTCTGCTGGGTAATACTGTTGGACCTCAGCGGACTGGTGAACCAGAACTGGAAACTCTGTAGGGGAGATCAGAATGATCAGTTCAGGGACCATGGGAAAAAAGACAGGGACTAGTATATTGCTTGAGAGGCACTCATGGTTGGAGAGCTCTTGGTTATTCCTTGGGACAAGGAATAACCAAGAGAGAAAAGGCTAAGGTTAGACTGTGCTAATCTCAGTTTGGCTAGACTACCCAATACTGGCAAACACTCTGGCGTCGAGGTAGTGACAGCCCGCTGCTCAAATACTCCTCTGGTAAAGACCCAACAAGCCGCAGGTGTGCAAGGAGGCCCAACCAGAACAGGGCACCATCTGGTACACAAACTGGAATCGTAACAACTACAAGGTTCGGTTTTTGGACCTTTACTTTTTCTTTTGTATATTAATGACATCACTTTAGGCAAAAGGCAACGCAAATTTATTTCTATAGCACAATTCAGTACAAAGACGATGCAAAGTGCTTTACATGATTAAAATATAGGAAAATAAAACAGAATCAAAGCAAGTAGGACAAAAAAATGTAAATAAAAATGCTGAAATAAAAAAGAACATTAAAAACAGTAGGACTAAAGAAAATAAAAAAGCAACTAATGATGATGAACTAATGATGTTTTTGTTGAACTGTTTAACTGGAACAGTCGAAGGATATCCTAAACAAATGTGTTTTTAGTTTTGATTTAAAGGAACTCAGGCTTTCCACACTTTTACAGTTTTCTGGAGGTTTG
>NW_015150465.1:374364-375672 GCF_000732505.1 Cyprinodon variegatus
TTTATCTGACTGTGTTTATTATGATTCCCCCACTAAATGAATAAAGAATGTATTGTTATCTAGAGACTATTAGTAACGGGAGGTTAAATTCAGCTACAGATGAGCTGAGTGTGTGGTGATGTCATCAGTACGCTTCTGTTCCTATTGACATATAGTTATGCTGTATGCTCCCGTTCTCCCGGAGTCCAGACTTTCCTGTGTTCTTCTTCTGTGTTACTTGATGAGGACGCGAGTCCGTCCTCGCGTTCTTGAGAAGTGAGAAACAGCTTAAGATTAAAACTAAGATGGCTGCTAAAACAACACTGGTTATTCCCAGAACTATATCTATAATGTTTGCTCCACCCACCTATGATCCAAAGAAGAAGTCATTGCTTTTTATCTGTGTCACTTCCCGACTAAACATATATGGCTCCAAGGTATGAGTGAGCCTGCCTGGTGCTGGCTAACTGCACATAATTAATTACAGTGGTAATGAATGTGTTACTGCTTTTGTGAAACCAAGTTTATTTGGGCTGGTTTTCTGAAAAATCTTGGTTTTCATTAAATATGGAATCAGAGGAGTGGTATATGAGTGTGTGAAAAGTTACCTGAAGGACTGAAAACAATTTGTAGATGTAAATAATAAAAAATCTGCTATATACCACATTAGTTGGGGAGTACTACTATCATAATGGGCTTTAAAGATCTGACCCACATGCAGATAACCACTCAGAGACCAAGGGTAAAAGTTAACTGTTTTATTGACGGTTGGCAAAACACAGATGGAGAGAGATATTCTGCTGGGTAATACTGTTGGACCTCAGCGGACTGGTGAACCAGAACCGGAAACTCTGAAGGGGAGATCACAATGATCAGTTCAGGAACCATGGGAAAAAAGACAGGGACTAGTATATTGCTTGAGAGGCACTCATGGTTGGGGAGCTCTTGGTTATTCCTTGGATCCAGTTTGAGGGGTTAAATCCTGAGAAGTATGAGCTTGTTGGAGAGCGGACAGGCAGATTAATGTTGGACCCAGCGGAGTAAAGGAGCGGACCGTCACTTGGTTTTACAGAAGTGGACTTGAACGGATCATGTGGAGGTTTCCCCTTGCTCAGTGTGACTCAGTTAATCCTTCCAGGGGGGCGGGGGTTAGAAGGTCCACAGGCTTATCTAGTGATACAGGAAGGCTAACTGCCGAAGAACAAAGACAAAGCAAGTTTAGACTCAGAGAGACAAAGCTAAGGTTAGACTTTGCTAATCTCAGTTTGGCTAGAGTACCCAATACTGGCAAACACTCTGGCGTCGAGGTAGTGACAGCCCGCTGCTCAA
>NW_015150465.1:379858-382598 GCF_000732505.1 Cyprinodon variegatus
GTAACTAGTTACTTTTATTGTGGAGTAACTCAGTAAGGAACTCAGTTACTTTTTAGGAGAAGTAACTAGAAACTATAACTAATTACTTTTTCAAAGTAACGTGCCCAACACTGCAGATGAGTCAACCTTGTTTTATTCATGGTTCAACAATAATTGATTATCTTTAAAACAAAGTTCATGATATTTTGTAGTGGCAAAAAAAAAGAAAAAGTTGAATCACAATTTTATGTTCATGCATTTAGCAGATGCTGTTATCCAAAGCGGCAATTATGTTGATAATGATTTACATACAAGCAGTCAAATTTCTTTGTTTTCACATCGATGAAAAATTTACAACAAAATGTAAAATATCGAAAATTTTAGCTTTTTTAAGCAAGATAAAGGGATTTCTAAATGAAAAAGCCTCTTAGATTCTGTACAACACACTAATTGTACCACATCTGACATATTGTGTTGAGGTGTGAGGAAACGCATATGGATTACATTTAAAACCTCTCTTTTCACTTTAGAAGAGAGCTGAGAGTTTTAAGTGGAAGTGGATACAGAGATTACACAAATCAGATGTTTATATAGTTTATAGTATAATAGGTTAAAATACATGTATAATACACATAAAAATGTTCTACCAATCAATAATCAAAACAGATTTTCTAAAAGAAAAAAGTATAACTTAAAAGGGACAGGTATATAAAATAAAATCTAGGTACAGTACAGTGATGATCAAAAGATCTATTTCTATTAAAGTTGTTGATTTGTGAAATGAGCTAATTCGTAAGTTAAAACAAGCTGAAACATATTTTGTTTTTAACAGAAACTTGAAGCTTGTTTTAATGAGTCGGTATGAAAGTGGATAGGCTGATATACAGTAGGTTTTATTTTATTTTTTCTGTTGCTTATTTTCTGTGTATTAGAGAACATTCTGTTTTTTAAAGTTTGTAATGTTGTAGTTATCTAAGTTGAATAAATAAACCTTTATTGAAAACTCCTTTTTCCTCATTCCCTCATTTCATGATTTCGGTTTTCACCTGCACTGTACTGACCTCAGTATACCTCAATATTCAGGCAGACAGATCAGGAAGATTTTAAAACAAGCTTTATTTATATGTAAAGCGAGCGGCTGGACGTCAGCGGGGTGGATAACCGGATTCTCTGCAGAGATAGAAAACTCAGGTCAGTGACCAGAATGTCGGGCTAATCAAGACTAGGAGCAAAGGTCACTGACCTGGTTAAGAGTTCAGTCCAATCCCAGAAGAAGAGGAGGAATCCAGGAGGGTGATTGTGCTTTGCTTGCAGGCGTAGCTGCTTCAGAGCTCAGGGTGACGACGAGCTGATGCCAGTGTGAGGGAATATCATAGCCGTACAATATGAACCAGGTCGACAGACCAGGAGATCAGAGAGCTGAAGAGCTACTGAACGAGAATCCAAGCCGCGGTCAGTAGCAAATTCTAAGTATGGTAACCAGCAGAATCCAAGAAATCAGTCGTAAAACAAAGCAGAGCAGAAAAGGTAAAAACTCAAATATCCAGAAGCAGAATACAAGTCAGAATCAGAATCACCAAACACTTTTTTGAACGCTAGAGTTATTTCCACAGAAACAGCTTGAATAATCTGGCACAGATGGTGGGCAGGCAAACATAAATAGCTGAGGAAACAGGTGGACTCCATAGTCAGCCGGCGGGCCAATCAGACAGGTGAGCAGGAGCAAATGAAGGCACCAAGACCGTAACATGCAACCTTTTTATTATGTTGTTTTCTTTTAAGGAATTAAATAAATAAATAAAAAACAATCCCTGGCATTAAGAGCCCAGCATGTTTTAGGTGTTCCTCTAATGTCCGCACACCTGACCTTTTTGAATGGGTGATTAATAGACCTCTCCGGCTCTTGAAGGCTGCTGAGGAGGAAATGCATTCATGTGATTTAGGTGAACTGAAGCAGAGAAACGTCTAAAATATTGTATGGAAATGTGCCCTGAGGCAAAATCCTCAGCAGACAAAATCATGTTGACTTTCAAGAAGGGATCTCACCTCTGAAACCACATGTTTAGGTAACACGTTAACGGAGAATACAATTGTAAAAACAAACATGAGACAAAGATATCTGTCTTTACCATATGATTTTTAGTCATTTGACATCATCAGCTTTCAAACTCATGTCTATGGATGATGAAGGACAGTGAATATAAAAAAAAACCTCTATTGGGTATTTGAGTAAACAATTGCGTTTCACACAAGCAATGAAAATCACTGCAGAATAATCCTTGGAGTTTAGGTAGGAGTTTAAGACAACAGACAGCTGGTGTTGAGTCATTAGGTGACATTAAATCACTGCAGAGGGAAAGGAAACAATTAAATGATCTCCATAAATAAGCTGCAGTCAAAGCTCAACCGATGGGACACCATATGTTGCACATACATTAAGCCTATATACTACACTGTTTTCCACTCTTGGTATTACGTGGCTGAGACGTGTGGATGGAATTTATTTTGGAAATAATATAACAGCAAGAAATGTTGAATCAGGAATCCAGATTGAAAGATATGAAGTGTTTTAATTACAGAAGCCGAGAGTGGTCATACTAGACTTTTTCTTTTTCTTTTCTTCGTCTTCTCGAGATAATGGAATAATTATCTAGTTATTAAGTTTAAACCATTAATTGTTTTGTCGAGATAATCAGATAATTATCTGGTTATCACGAGAAAAGAGTTATTGATTTCTATAGATAACAAGATGATTAACCTG
>NW_015150465.1:383994-385776 GCF_000732505.1 Cyprinodon variegatus
GTTTGTGGACGCTACGTCGCTACTTGATCAAAGGAATAACGTCCCTACAGGAAAGTTACTTGATAAATAAAGCAGCGACCCTACGGTCAAGTTACTGGAACATGTAGTTAAACTAATCGCTTCACTACATGTAGCGGCGCTACTGCCCATCACTGTTAGTAATGAATGAGGCTGACCAACAGCCCTGGATTCCCAGTCCATCCATGCCTGCGGGGCCCATAGTTGTGCAGTGGTGGTACCGCATGTGCACAAATACTCAGTTTTTTAGTTTCCTTTTTCTTCCCACTCATTGTCAGGCCATGGTGGATGATTGGATTGCATGGAGTAGAAAAACATCTGACTGTTTTTTTAATGAAAATATTTAATCTGGATTCATTTTGGGGGTTTATGCATCTTATACCTGTTACAGGCGGAACACCCGGGCTTTTCAGAAAACACCTGGCGCTACGACGCCGGAGGCATAGGTCTAATTGTTATGAATCAGAACTGGAAGCAAATCATAAAATCAACATTGTCGTCTCGTTACCTTAAAGTTAAACACAGGATTATTTACAGAATTACACAGAGACTGCCATGACTTAAGTCTAAATCCTCTCCTGCTGTTGATGAAAGGAAAAAAACAAACATGAAACTTTATGTTTCTATACCTTATAAAGTATTCATATTAAGTTCTCACACTTCTTAATGTAGTCTAAAGTGAATGTAGTGGCATTGTAAACCATAGCTGTGTTGGGAACAGGCTTTAAGGAGGCTGCATGAACACATTTTAAATGCAATTAGTTGGTCAGCGCTAACAGAGATGATGGTGAACTTTCATCTAATACTACCCACACAACCTCCCCTCACTGCCCTGCTTGGATTCTCTACACAGCCATCCAGGACCTTAGCAAGTTAAGGTCGTTAAAAACATTGAGAGAAAATCAGCAGAAAGGAATGTCTGATGTTTAGACGGTGCTTTCTAATGAAGGTCACCACATAACCTGAAGGAGATGTAAAAGGCAGAGGTATGGAAATGTTTGACGTGTTACACACACCCAATAATTATAGCTCACCTTTGGATTCTCAGGGAAGACGGTAAAATCAAAAGAACCGTTTAATATAGTCAACAGACAGTTTTGAGACATCAACAAACCCCGTCGACATGTAATAAAATGCGTTTAAATTCTACGTCTCCTCTTTCCCTCAATGTGCTGAGTAAATAGAAATAACCCAACCTGATGAAAATTTTCTTTATTTCTGTCTAAAGCATTGAAAAAAAAAACATAAAGGGATCAAACAGATGTAATACTGAGAGCTCAAAATCCTTCAGGAAATAAAGGCTGATTTAAAAAGCAGTTTCCAAGATGATCTGTTCTTCCAGTACATGCGTCCTGTAGAATCCCCTACATCATCCATATGTTAATGAACAGGAAACAGTCAGAGCCAGCAGATATAGTGCTGCTGAGATTTATCTACTCCCTGTCCTAGTTTTGCAATGAACACTTCCATCTCCTTCTTTTTTTTGTTTCTGCATGTTGCCAGGGGACTCTTTGGCTGGATTTCCTCTGAGAAAATGACCTATTAGGCAAAGTGAAGTGGAAGGATCAGTGCGTTTGTTCACAGCCTCCCGTCAAATTCACAATCTCAGCCTTAAATAGATACAGCCGATGAAGGACTAAGCCATTTACATGAAACTGAGCGATTCCTCACTACCATTTAAAAACACAGAATCAAATATACACACCCTTTACCTTTGTAATGGATTAGGGCTGCAACTAACGATTATTTTAAAAATCCATGAAT
>NW_015150465.1:388166-389552 GCF_000732505.1 Cyprinodon variegatus
CGACATTGGAAATTAGCCGTCGTAATTATCAAATTATCCATAATTTATAAGCCTCGCCACCCCTACCACCAACTGGGGTGGCAAGGCTGTCATTTAAGTCAGCTTTTATTGTCACTTTCTTCATATGTACAAGACATACAAGGGAAATGAAATTACGTTTACTCTCTAGAATATACAAATATACAAGAAATATACAAGACTGACATTTAAAAACTGACATAAAGTGCAGGACATGACAGGTAACATTGATAAGATAAATATACATATGAAGTATAGACATTACAATAAAAGCAATAAAACAGCAGCAATAGTTTATTCCAGGCTGAGGTAGTGCAGGTAAGGTGTAGTCTTTGGTACAGTGTATGTGTGTGTGTGTGTGTGAGAGGGTGGCATTTGCCACTTGCCATTTGCAAACTGAATATAGTTAGTGTCAAGCTGGCTTGAGAAGGAGATAAAATCAACAGGAGCACACAGAGAGGAAACTGGGAATAAAAACTCTGGGAATAATTAATACCAATATACAATGTTGTGCCAGTTCACAATAAAAAAAATGAGCTCAAAGTTCAATTGACACAGATAAAAATTAACTAACTCAAGTTCCTACTTTTTCAAAAAATGAACAAAGTTCATAAACCTATAAACTGACTAGTTCAAGTTCATATGGTAAATGAAGCCACATATGTAAATGTGCGATCATAATATATAGAAAGAAATGGAAAATTATGCAATCAGCTGCTTTTCCTTAGATAGAAAACTTTGAATCAATCTGACTGGATCATCTGGTGAACTGGAAAGTTTCTTAAGATGACGTGTGGGGAATTGTGCTATAGAAATAAATCAAACTGAATTGAATTGCCGAGCACTCTGCAAAACTGGCATCAGAAATACCAGCAGATGAGTCTGGATTGATCAGACCAGTTAGCCGTACACATGCTACTCTGTCAGTCTGTTTGCCGTAATAAGTGCCTTAAAAATTAATATTATCCAATAAAAAGTGGCGTTATCAATGTAACTGTGTGCGTCGCTCATTATTCTCAGAGTGAACGTCGCTCTCATTCATGTTCATTATTTCAAAACTGATTCATTCAGTTCACCTTTCACTAAAAATAGGAACGCCATTCAGTGAACGCGTTCATGCACAACACTGCATATATGTATAGGGACAGAAAAATATAAAAACAATTTGATCTGCAAACAAATGAACAAAAATGAAGCAACTAGAACTAGAACTTAGGAAACCCATGGAAAATAATATATATAATCAGGGTTTCTACAGCATAAGGCAAGTTAAATTCAAGACTTTTTAATGCCACTTGAAATCAAAATTTAAGACCAAATTCACAAGAAACAAGAAAAACCTGCTTGCGACAACTTAACCCAAAGGTT
>NW_015150465.1:391620-393077 GCF_000732505.1 Cyprinodon variegatus
TATTAAATACGTTCCTTTTTTTCAGAAATTCAGCTGAAATTGTTGTCTTACCTATTGAAGATGAATCTTAACTGCTCTACAATGCTTTCCTGAGTTTCACTGATATACTTTAAAAACCCTTCACAACCTCAGCTAATATATTCATGTACACAGAGACTGAAATTATTTATGATTAAAAAAATCATCTCAGTGACAACCTTCCCTTTTAATTAGCACATCTGTTTTCAGGAGGCTGACTTCAAAATGTAGCCACAATGCAAAGGGCACTTAGCATAATTTCCTTAGGCAAAGCAGAAGGGCCGGAGGGGAGGAACAGCTCATATGCATTTCTCTGATCTGGGTTTTATGTCTGAGAGAACAACAAGGAGAAGCAAGGTGGAATGTAAGGGATTTTTTTTATTATTATTAAAATCCTCTGGAGGTTGTTTTCCACATGAAACCTTCCCTTCAAAACAAAACACTTGAATGCATCATTGTGTGCTGCTTTTGTCTGAGGACACTTACATATTAGGTGCACTGATAGCACATCAAATATTCACTTTGAGTCTCCCTGAACACTCAGAGGCAGCACTTTCCTTAAACGCCTCCTTAGTATAAGATCAAGGAGAGGTTTGGGATTTAGTTTCTGCAAAGAAAGAAAGTTTGTTTGTCTTTTTTACCATAAAGCTGAAATAAAAGAAAGCATCACGGGAAAAGCATTGTTGTGCACATGCAGAGCAGTGAGGAGCACGTTAATGCTTTGATCTGAAAGGATGCATCCCAATGCTGTGGTGAATATTTGATTCCAAACCTGATGCGGTATCAATGGTAGCAGAGGAAACCAGCCTCTACACTGACTGCTTACCATGGAGAAAGGAAGGATTAAACGGCACACATTGGTGCAGATGAAGGAGTTCTTTCTGTCTAGTGACAGTAAAGGAGAATCTATTTTTAATCAGTATTACAATCTAGAGTTTTACACTCCAACAGTAAAACCAGGGAATTCCAGATCCTTTCCAGGTCCTGGGTTGTTTTCCACGTGTATCCTGTTAAGTGTCAGTTGTATTCCCTGACTTCGCAAGATTCTAGTACCTGTTATCTTCTGCAAAGGCAATCCCATTTCTATCTTGAAAGGGGTCACAGAATGCAAAACTGAGTTTCCATTGTCATAGATGAATAACGATAGTTCAGTGGGTGAAACTGATGTACAGAGAAGTTCAAACCCCATCAACGCCTCCTTTCTCTGCAAATCTTACTATTCTAAAAGTCCTCCATAAAATGGGCGAATTTAAACGAAGCTACAAATTAATGTCGATTCGGGGATGTTGCCTTACATGGGTCTGGCCTGTACTTTGGTCAATCCCCGAAATTGACATCCAGACCAGCCCACTGGTTCACTGGTCCAAGAACATGAATAAAGGAAGATGGAAGACACCAGTTTAGCTGTTTAGCTACAGTTGGGTTTACTTCTACAAGAA
>NW_015150465.1:394471-398892 GCF_000732505.1 Cyprinodon variegatus
CCTGTCACGTCTCAATTCCCCACCAGTGGGTCGCGCCACACACTTTGAGAACCACGGATTTACTCTAAGCATTTTATAGAAGACAGCTTTCAAAGTCTTGGACAGTTCAAAGCAGGATTTGCTAAATGTCTTTTACTGAAACGAGGGGCTGTTCCGACCGTAAGGCCATCACAACCGCAGGCTATAAGTATTATTTTGTCACTAAGCTGTTGTTAGCAATGCTAGCATATCTATGGTGACCAGATTTAGGCTTCTGAAAAGGAGGACACTTTAGTGGGAGCGGGGTGTATGAAGCACGGCGCCGCCTGTGTCCAGGCTACCGTCACCAGGTCGGGTTTTGTTCCCGGACCGGCCCCGGAGCTGACGGCTCGGTTCTGCTGCACTGTAGTCGGCCAAAATCCAGGACGATTTTGAAATTCACCCAAGACATTTTTTTTAGGTATAAAAAGTAGGACATGTCCTGGATATATATATATATATATATATATATATATATATATATATATATATATATATACATATGTTACCTATTGGACCTATTGGACGCCCCTCGTACTGTTATTTCCACCTTCAGTTAATACCGCTATTCACAGCATCTGTCAAAAAATTCCAGGATCCAGATTGATCCGGATCATCAACAAAATTTTATGGATTGTTCTTTGGACTGAGGTACACCTTTGTTAAAGAGTTTATCTTTAACCAGTTTATCTACTATTTTATTTCAGGTAATATTCAATAACTTACATTTTTTGAGTCAAAATTTGGGCTGGCCCCTAATTAGAGGTTCCCCTAAGAATTGAAAAAGCCTCAAAGAAGCAGGATTAAACCCCAGGTCTGGATTTACAGCACTATAACTCTGAAAAATGTCCTGACCAGCCCAATTCCAGTAATAACATTGAGGTGGGGTTCAATATTTATAAACCAGGGTGGTTTAGGAGGATGAATCGCTGAAGAAATGAAAGACAAAGAAAGCTAGCTGGTGGAATCTGAGTATATAAGAAAGTGTTTTCCTAGCATGTGACTATAGTTATTCATTGATCTAGATTTGTATTACATATACTTAAGAAACTATATGAATTCCTAATTTGTGTCAATGTGTGTATGCTCATGAAGATTTCTCCTTATGTAGCCTTGTGGACATAGTGAGTTGACTTTTCAATGGAACTATCCCCGTTCTCTTTCTACCAGTTTCCTCCACTTGTCCCTAAGAAACAGGTTTTTGCTAGAAACCCAACCCTGCTAGAAGCTCTAATGAAGAATAAGATGCATGCATTGATTGCAGCAGTTAAAGCCTGAATGTGATGCAAGCATGTGTAGGTACTTGGCATACGCACTATAGGAACAATGAAGTGTTGAAAGAAAACTTTACATCCAATTGAAATGTTGGGAGTTTCCATCAGAACACGTCTAGCTAATGCAAGGATTTCTATGTACGTATTTGGTTTCTTATGACCCCCATCAAAAAGCACTGCTCGCTCTAACCATATGGCTGTGCATGCAAACACCCTGCCCTGTGCACTGATGTATGCTGAGCTAAACTGCTTTTCTAAAGCTGATGGTGGCGGTGCAGGGAGCAGCCGATGAGTAGTGTTTTAAGGCGCGGGAGCCAATCTAGTAACGGCAGCGCTCCATTACACAGTCAGTGAGGTGAGGTGGTGGCATGATGGAAATAGCAGCCGCTTTCCTGTAGGTCACAGAGGACGGTGGTAACACAGCAGCCCTGGTCACTTACATCAGTGTTTGTGTGTGTTTGGGAGGGGAGTTTACTCAAAAGCATCCTTTGATTCATCTCATTTCCTCTGTGCTCATCTGAAGGTGTCATTTTGGTTTGCAGGAGAGATGAAGAGCAGTAAATGAGTATTTTAAAGAGGGATGAAGGTGAAGCCAAAACAAGGAAAGAAGAAGAGGAGCAACCAAGGACAAGCTGTTCTGATGATGAGAAAGAGTGGCCATCAGCAGCTTATAAGCTATTCAAATAGCGTGTGTAGATTTGCCAATAAGCAGGCCCACTCAGGGACTGTTAATTAAACGCAGCATGAAGTCAAATTGAAGGAGCTAATCAACAAACAGACAGATGTGCACTTATACACGCAACTAAAACAAGGTTAAAGATGTCATCAGAGCGTAAACAATGTCTGCTTGTGTGTCTGTGACATCATGGGAAAATTTAACAAAATCAGCCAACATATCACAGAGAATGACTGTTCTTCACAATCAGGTTTGTCCTTCAATGGATACTTAGGAGCCTGAAGGCACCATGTTAAATTGTTAAAATACCTAACTCAGGTTCAGTCATCACAGGGGGGAGATGGATCTGGATCAGAGAAATGAATTTGGTTTTGGGAAAGATCCTTGGTAGCTCTGAGCTCGTCTGCCTGGCTGTGTGTTTCCTGGACCAGTTGCCTTTTGTATCTATGCTTCTTTTTCTATGTCTGCTTCTGTCTCCTTGAACCCCAGTGGGCCTCAGCAGATGGCCGCTCACACTGAGCCTGGTTCTGCTGGAGGTTTCTTCCTGTTTAAAGGGAGTTTTTCCTCTCCACTGTCGCTACAAGCATGCTTAGTGTGAGGGATTGCTGAAGAGTCAATGAGTCGATGCAATCAGCTGGTTTTCCTTAGATAGAAAACTTTGAATCAATCTAACTGGATGAACTGGTGAACTGGAAAGTGACCTGAGATGACATGATGTGAATTGGAGCTATAGAAATAAACTGAATAGAATTGAATTAGAGATGAAGCAGGTTAGGGAGAGTCATTGTCATGGTTTTGGTTCTGTTTAAGTTTTCTCTTTGAGTTGTCTTTGTTTTTATTTCCATTTTGTGTTATTCTAGTTATTTTGGCTGAATTTAAGTTCTTATCTATTTCTTGTTTACTCTCTATTGGCCTCTTGTGTCTCTTTCTCTTAGCTGCCTTCTAGATTCTTCTTTCCAGTTACCTGTTAGTCGTCTGCTAATAAGCCCTTCCATTGTTTCTGTTTTTCTGTTCAGTCACTCTTTGTTGGGTCCTCGTCATTTCTTTGCCCTTCATGTGTGCTTTCCTGGATTTCAGTATTTTGTTTGCGAAGGGGCCATCCAGCTGTGAAGGTTTTGAGTTCAACAAACAGCAACATATTCTCATTATCAGTGCGTATGAAAAGTTATGCACACTATTTCGTACGTTTTGGACGTTTTTCCTCAAAAAACCACATCAGTGCGCATGCGCTGGCAGGCAGGAAAAAAAAAAAGCAGATCCGCGGACGGACGGAAAACTGGGAAAAACAGAGCAATCATCACTTATTCATGTCTCTAACTACGTTGCTTGCTGTTTTATATCTTAGGGTCAGAGTTAGGGCTAATTGTAATTTATATTCTAGATTCATGAATGGTGCGTCAGATGCGCATACGACGAAGAAATCGTCCAAAACGTACGAAATTACGGTGCATAACTTTTCGTACGATTTCATACGCACTCATAATGAGAATAAGTTGCAAACAGAAGTCTTTCCAAGAAACAAAGGAAAAGAAAATATTTGAATCTTGCAATTTAGTCAGATTAAATGTAAATAAAACACGTATTTTCTGTCTCTTATCCAATACTATATCACGTAAGAACCTCCATCCATTTTGTTTCTCACTGGATTTCATGCAAGAGTGAGAAACAAGACTTTTAAATTTAAATTTAAAAAAGAAATGGTACAACTACAGCAGGCAACAATGACTGATAATTGCAAGTGAAAAGCAAAATCAGACGTTCTCTTGCTCTCCTTTCTTGAGCTGCTCTTACTCTGTAATAACTGCTCAATCTGTTTCAGCAAACGGGGACTCTGCCCCCGTCATCTCTGATAATTGTGTGGGAGTGCTGCAGATATCCTCTCTAGGTAATCAGCAGGCACTTATGGCAGGTTGTCCTGCTTTAGTTTTATTGGTAAAGACATCTATTAAATGAGTGGGTCTACTCAGTGTGATGTATCGTCTTGAAAGAACTGCTTCAATACTTCCCCTGCGCACAATTCAGTACATGGACAATTCAAAGTGCCTTACATGAATTACATCAATAAAATAGAAGAAGAATAAAAGCAGAATAAAAGCAAGTAGAAAAAACATGACAAATACAGATAGAGAAGAAAATAAAACAGTTGGAGGACAACGTTCAACAAATAATACATCTTTTAACAGTCAACACAATTTTGACTTAAAGGAACTCAGGCTTTCAGCACTTTTCTAGTGTTCTGGGCGTTTGTTCCAGATCAGTGAAGCATAGATGCTGCTTCTCCATGTTTGGTTCTAGTTCTGGGTGAACTAAAAGAACTGAGTGGTCTGGGAGGTAGATCCACTAATAACAGATCTGTTATAGATTGAGGCGCTGATCTATTCAGTAATTTATAGACTAACAGAAAGATTTTAAAGTCTATTCTCTGAGCTACAGGGAGCCAGTGGAAGGACTTT
>NW_015150465.1:400788-405567 GCF_000732505.1 Cyprinodon variegatus
TATAAATAAACTGAATTTAATTAAATTGAATCCTCTTCACAAGATTTCTAAACAACAAAACAGTGTCTTCAGAAAGAGGATTCTCCAGATCTGGTGCAAGACAGATCACTACAGAAGATCCCTCCTGCATACAGCTATCAACACCTGCAACACCATCATTTCTGTTTTATATTTCCCTGTATAGGAGTTCCTGACTCGTGCATATGTCTTCCCCGCTAAGCTCTCTGAATTACCTCAAACCTCCAGTGTAAAGGTGACATTAATACTCATCTTCATTTAACTTTATCCTTATTTTCTTGTATTTTCTTGACATGTATCCAATAGAAGGTGATGAATGTATTAATGCCACAGTAATAAAGAATAAGCATAATATTTTATAGTAAAGCTCCAGTAGGTTGACATATTAATCAATGGCCACATCACTAGCCTCAAGTGGTTGTTGAGTGTGATTGGGCCCCATACTGAGCAAGATAATTGTGCACCTTAGCTGAATTTTGCTTCAATATTTGAACTAGCTCTACATAATAACCAAGGCAAAATCAGATGTGGATATGGAGTATTTCAGAAACTATTGCCAACGGCATGACAACAGCATTTTGGACTTTTAATCACATCATACAAATGTCGGCTGAAGTTGCATGGCTGCACTATTTCATTTTTGACTTGTGGTCTTATTTCTTCAAATTGCAGCCCTTGTAACTACCTGGATTGTTACATGTTGGCCCAGCAATACATATCTAAGGAGTCCAGGGCAGATTTTACAGGTAAACACAGGATCTCAAAGAGAATGTATTCTTTATATCAGTGGATGCAGTTCAGCTGCTAATTAGTAGAAAAAAAAAAGCAAAAAAAAAAAAAAAGCAAAACTGTCACAGTCTTGGTTCTGTTATGTTTTCTTTTGAGTATTCAGTTTAACTTTGCTCCATGTTATCTAGTTTTATTGGTTTAATTCGTATTTTTTGTGTTTTCTGGTTATATTTCAGTTCTCAGGTTTTTATTTGTCGCCCTCTTGTGTTGGTCTCATTTTTCCACTAGCTCCTTAGACTGCTCTCTTCACACCTGCTCCCAATCTGCTCGTTAGACCTCTCTTTGTTTTCCTGTTTAGTTTAACATTTTTAATTTGGATTTTTGCATACCTGTTTTGCTACCTGTGATCACTCATTAAATCTACAAGAAACTCACCTGTGCCTCCCTGCCTCTGCATCTGGGTCCTCAAACCTTAACCAAACCCTGACAAAAACAACCAGAATAAATAATAGGTTTATGGCCAATGTTCCCTGGCCTGGTTGTTTCCTAAATGCCTCAGTAGTGTCAGGTTTTTGCCATAGTTTGTCAATGTTTCCATTCTATTGACCAAGTGACTGAAGAAACCGATTAATTATTCACCTCTGACTTGTGTTAAAGAAAGTACTAATATAAAAAACACCAAACAAAATCATATTTGAGACAAGAAAATGGTGAAAGAAACTAGCTGACTAACCGTTGGAGACAGAACTCCACCTTTTCTGCAGAATGTCATGGAAAGTGTAGAAATGGGGAGAGATGGGGAGAAATATAATCACTGACCTGTCCTTCAGTGAAGTTTCTGCATTTGCAGAGGTTCTGTCTTATGATTTTAACAGTTGTTTAAGTTTCTTGAGTGTTGCTGGCTTTCTGGCGTTGGTGCTGCTTACATTTATGCTGAAGGAAAGCAGAATCTCATTCTAGGTTTCCACATAGGACATTTGTAGTATAGGGATATATCTCTCATGTTTAATCAATCATCCAGACTTGGTCTTTTGGCAATACCTAAATGATTAAAAACAACCTCATAAAATACCACTAACCATACTGGCATCGACTAATTAAACGGGACCTGTGTCAAGTTTCGAGGAACCTATGCACTATAATGAGAAATTGGTGACTGAACCACAACAGAATAGGAAGGAAGTTCACAATGTAACCTCACAATCCCTAAGCCCTGCAAATACATGAAACGAAATTGGAAACATGGATGCATTGATACCTACAGTCAGAGCAAACAGAAAAGCTTCTTGTAGCCCTTTGGTTGAAGATAGACAAACGACAATTGGGTTCATAATTACAGATTCAGGAGGAACTCATTGATGCTTATGCAGTTGAGAACCAGTCACATCAAGTATTAAACTTAATTGACAGGAACTGATTTGAAAGTACCTGATCAGGAAAAAAACACAAGCTAACCTACTTGATACTGAACCATACTCAAAATATATGGGAGAGGAAGCATCACATGGGTAATCGAGCACAGAGCAGATAGCTCTAATCTGCCTGAAAGAGTGAACCTGCTCTAGTCTCTGAAAAGCACAGGGCGCCAGTGGCCGACTTGCCTATTCCGGTGTTCTGCGGCAAATGCCAATGGAGCTCCACGGTGCCGGGCAGTGAGCACAGGGCCCACTAGAGGACGTGGGGCCCTCAGGCCACCCTCGTGGAGTCTGTTTTTTGATTGTTTGATCAGAGACATTCACACCAGTGGCCTGCTGGAGGTCATTTTGTAGGGCTCTGGCAGTGCTCCTCCTGCTCCTCCTTGCACAAAGGAGCAGATAGCGGTCCTGCTGATGGGTTGTAGACCTTCTACGGCCCTGTCCAGCTCTCCTGGAATAACTGCCTGTCTCCTGGAATCTCCTCCATGCTCTTGAGATTGTGCTGAGAAATGCAGCAAACCTTCTGGCAATGGCACGTATTGATGCGCCATCCTGGAGGAGTTGGACTGCCTGTGCAACCTCTGTAGGGTCCAGGTAGCGCCTCATGCTAACAGTAGTGACAGTGACCCTAGCCAAATGCAAAACTGGTGAAAAAGAGTCAGAAAAGATGAGGAGGGGAAAAAATGTCAGCGGCCTCCACCTGTAAAACCATTCCTGTTTTGATGGTCGTCTCGTTGTTGCCCCTCTAGTTCACCTGTTGTTAATTTCATTCACACCAAAGCAGCTGAAACTGATTAACAACCCCCTCTGCTACTGACCTGACCAGATCAATATCCCACAAGTTTAATTAACTTGATGCTATACTCTGATTACAAAGTGTTCCTTTAATTTTTTTGAGTAGTGTATATTCAGTCATTCACCCATTCACACAGTCATCGTATTGTTGGTGAGCTTTATTACAGCTGCCCTAGGGCATACTAACAAATGCAGGAGTGCCATAAAATGTGCAACACCAGGCCCTCTGACAACTGACATTGTTCCCCTCGGGATCGCTCTAACAATGAAAAATCCCTAGAAGGGAGTAATCCCATCCAACTACTGCCCAATAAGCTCCACAAAATTGATGTCCCTGTTGGTAATTACAGTGACTAAGACAAGACAGCACATGGGTTTATACTGTATATGGCAGAGGCACAGAAACTTATTAGTATATATCCCATGGAATTCATTCATTAGGTATTGGTCACATGAAATTAATAAAAAACATACAACTCAGTGTAAAATATTAGTTTCCTGGAATACCTACAAGGTCAAAACCATCCTTAATACAGCTTTTAAACATTTGCAAGTTTTGATCAATTGTGACATATTCTTAGAAAATATATAGGAAATAGTGCCACCATCAGTTACCTCCTGTACATTTATGAAAAGGAGATACGCGCTAGCAGGAATGGCAGAGACATCTTAAATTTACAGTATACAAACAAACCCAGTTTTGCTCAGTGCAGGACTTGTGATGTAAATGAACACATGGCTAATTATGCAGATAGTGTCAGATGAAAGGCAATTAAATTTGCACATTTGCTCCCATGCACTGCGCTGGGGAGAACAAAAAAACACTAAATGAGAGAGAGAGCCGCTGTAGCTGTCAACTTAGCTCCAATTAACTCCAATTTGCACTATTTGTTGCTTCTTTTATTTCCAAGTCAGTTTGCTTTTCCCTGAAATTAAACATGCATTGTTCCATCATTACAATGGTCACATGAACAGAATCTGAGACGGAGAGAGTAGCTGCAGGTAAACGTTTAATTTCATGAATGACTGTTTTATTCTAGCATCGTTTTTTTAATTCTGACTTCACCCTTTTACTGAATTACAGGGCTGATCAGGAGAAGGTGCTTCTCTGTAGATTTTAAGCAATATTTTAGTACAAAGATAGATGTTTAAAATTGTAGGGGACCAGCCAAAGACAAGACAAGGGCCCGTCAAGGATGTGGTGAAATTTGGAATGGCTACAACTGTGAGTTCAGGATAGTAGTGGAGTTGTGCATAGAGCCCACTCATCAACAAAAGCCCTAATTGTTTAACTCTTTCCCTAAATTTAGCCAGACCTGAAACCTCTGTTGATCTTGATTTTGGAAACCTGTTGCGTCTCAAATATTCAGGAATGCTTAGCCCAGGCTGTGTTGGCTATCCTGGATCCAAGCCTGGAACTTCTGAGGTACTCCTCTAGAATCAAAGAGAGTATTACACTCTAACAAATTTCTAACCAATCTGTTTAGATTATTTGAACTGATTGACTTTTTAAAGTGTCTTGAGCTGATTGTAAATTAGTTACAATTAGATGTAAATTGGTGTTTATTAATTTAACAAAATTGATTAAAAGCAATTTTTGTGCGTGGTTTGCCTTGCAGCTGATATTTTATGTTTTAGACAGAGTATCCTATGCATGGAAAGCTGTTTCATGTTGTTCCCTATGCACTGATCTTGAGCCTCATGATGTTTGGAGGTCTGTAGCAACTGACTGTTGACTTTTGCACATTATCATCGTGGACTCATAACCTGACTCCGCCAGATGGCTTTGCTCCGCATATCCATCTGGAAACCTTCCGTTGAA
>NW_015150465.1:405917-411253 GCF_000732505.1 Cyprinodon variegatus
TAGACTCAACCCAAAATCCATTATCCACAATAAGTGAATGATGGGCGGGTGAAAATGACTAAGCATCAGAATCATTATCCAGGGTAAAACCTGAAAGATCTCAGAATATATCACAGATATGGCCAAAAAATAATTGTATCGGGCAAGAAAAATGTAGGAGCCATCTAGAAAATATAAGGTCCTGGTATAAATGACAGGCAGTGCGCTTGAGTAAAGGATGATAAAGAAGTAAATCATTTTTAAGGCAATCTTTACCGGAGTGCTATAAAAAGCTACAGAAATATTATGTATCTCAGTAAAGCCCCACAATGATGTCATATTGAGCAAAGGCCAAATCACCTAGCATTAAGGAATGTCAAGTTGTTAGGCCCTCACACTGTGCAATATAATAGAAAGCCTTTTGTGAAATTGACCCTAATATTCAAGTAGCAATCAGTTTATAACAATAGTGAAATCATTTGTCAATTTTGAGTTCTTCAGAAGCTATTTTGACAGGCAGAAAAAAAGCATTCTGAACTGGTAATCTCACAATAAGAATATAAATGTGGTTGTTTGGATTATAGTGTTTGCTTTTTGACATTCATAATTTATTTTAATTCATTTTGTTTCTCTACTTACAGCTTTGTAACAACCTTGACTGTTTCCCTTCAACCCTTCCATGCATATCTAAGCAACTCGTGGCATTTTTTATTTATTTATTCATCTTCATCTCAAACAGTCTAAATAAAACTGAGGGACAGATGCAGTGGTTGCATCTTCCAGGTCTTAAAGTCCACTACTCATCCTATGTCAGGTTGCTCTGATACATGAAGTTATATTTGCAGTAAGTGGAGCTGCTCAAGGGGACTGGAAAAGTGGGAAGTTTTCTGCTCTACACTGATTATTTTATTAAGTAAAGAGTAAGTTGAGGAAAGAAACTCTATTCCAGCTGTTTTACCTGGACACAAGCTGTGCCTGCATTAAACACACCTTGATTGCTCTTCTTCAGAGCAAAGTGGACAATCAACGAGTCATTCCTGTGAGGGGAAAGTTGCAGGAAACGCAGAGAGCATCTGCGGTAGTTCAGAGTGCACATGTGTACAGTGCACTTTATTAAATATAGGTCATTGTAACTCATTGCTACAGCAGTAAATACATTTAGTCTTTTGAAAGAGCTGAAGAATAATATCTTCCATCGTTACAGTTGTGTATTTAATAGAAGCAAACAGAAAAGCCAGGGAGGGAGATGAGAGGAAGATGCATCCTCATGTTCATGGGCTCAAACATGATGGAAGATATAGTTTCCATTGCTGTGTTAATGAACCTTGCTTGAATCCTCAAATCTTTAATAATTGTATTTTTCACTCTAACTGTTACCACAAGTCATTATGTTAAAGGAAAAATCCAGTCAGCAAGGAATAATCAATGACTCATTCTCTGTACCTAAAACTAATGCCTTAGCAGTGATTTAATGAATTTAGTTTTAATCAGTAGAAAAATGAAAGTAATAATTTTTCTTGAGATCACTGAGTCTGTGAGCGGCCATTTTTTGCCCAAATATAGTAACACCTCCCTCCTGCCATCTTGCAGCAGTGACGTCACTATGGGTGTAAATCACATCCATCATGGCGATTCGATTCAGTATCGATTTCCTGACCCAACGATTCGATTATTTTCAATACTCTTTTACACCTTACAGGCTAGACAATGTTTCGAATTTGAAATAAATCAATGAAAGCTGTAATATTGTTATGCATTTTATTTGAGAAACAACAGCAAATAACAGAAGTAGAAAAGTTGCACTCTATCTATTCCTATTAAAACCTCATTCACTGAAAAATTAATAATACCCCTGTGTTATAGATTCTGAAAGGCTTTGCATCAAAAAATGCTGCANGTTATAGATTCTGAAAGGCTTTGCATCAAAAAATGCTGCACAAAATCAGTGCAATGCAATACCTCGGCTCCAGACGCCCCGCCCCCTCCACAGACGCTCCGCTGCTCCTCTCCCAAATCGTAGCTGACCGCAGACAGTGCTGCAGACAGGAGGCCGGCGTGTTTTGTTTTTATGACCGAAATTGCAGAAAACAACTCGTGAAGTTTGACCCACTAGAAGAGCGAGGTGCACAAGAATGCGGGGATCCTTTTTCCAGCTGAATCTCCGCTCTTGTTGGTCCTCATGTCCCTCCGTCGTCGGACTAAACTTCCTCGCCGCCTCTAGACCCACAGCGTGTAGCACAGACCACGCTTCAATATTGGGCATAAATCAAAAATGTCTGTGTCAGGCTTACTGCAACACACTGCTGTAAGACTATAACCAGGAAGCGCGGTAGGAGGGCAAAATAGGTTTAGCACCATCGCAGCACAGGAGGGAGAATTACGCCCAGGAGCAAATGGATAAAAATAGACTGGAGACTTGCAGCATAAGGCTGAATTTAAGTGCAGGGCTTGATGGTCAATTACTTTAGTTTTTTTGCAGGGTTGATCAAACTACTTATTAAAAGTGGCCGACATCAAATTCCAACCCGCATGCGCAGAAGGACCATGTAGATGTCACACAGCAGTGCACTGTTAACACTTGTGACAAAGAACATTCTTTCAAAGACCAGAATGTCCACATTTTAGACAAAGAAAATAGGTGGTTTGAGAGGGGCGTGATGGAAGCCATCTATGTTAAGAAAGAAAAAAACAACCTTAAACAGAGGGGGGGCTCAGCTTTCAGCTTTCAAAAGCCTTCAATGCAGCGATAGAGTTGATTCCTTCCCACTATCATCACAGCCCCACCCCCTTTACAGGAGAGCAGAAGACCTTGCCTGTTCAGCCAGACCAGCAATTCCCTCTAACGACCCCCCTATCAGAGAGATAGACAGGTATGGGGGATTGCAGGCTAACAAAAGAAGCCAAACGACCCCCATTCCAGAGGGTTGGACATACATCCGTTTTAATTTGCATGTTTTCTAAACAAAAACAAGGCTTTGTTGGGCAGCTGTATAAAGCCTCCAACTCAACACTATTTCTGACATTTAAAATTGAAAAAGCTTCCTGGATGGAAGAGAAACATCTTCAAACTTGGAAACAAAGTCCAGGGGATTGTTTTTTTTTTGTAATGTTAACACTTGCTTTACTAACTGCTTTTATCATGTTTTTATTTCCTCTTGCTTTTATTCTGCTTTATTTTGTTCCATTTTATTGTGGAATTAATGTAAAGCACTTTGAATTGTCTCAATACTGACTGCTGTAAATGTAAACTTGCTTTGCTTACATATGTAAATAAAAGCTACCCTCCACATGGTAAAGTTCTGAATTAACAGTCTCTATAAATCTCCCCTGCCTCATCTTTGCTAACTGTGTCTGCATGACTGTCATTCAAAAGGCCTGCTGTTCTGAAAAGGTGAGATCTCCCAGAAATACCTTCACTAAGAGTTTCACTCTGCTTTTAACCGTGTTTCCCACACAGCACCTGGTGAGACATTAGCTTCTCTTTTGCACAAAATGCATTTCTCTTTGTTTACTGTTGACCCTCTCATGGCAATACTCTTGTTGTTCTTATGTGAACACAGTTCAGTTTGGAGTCACAAACGGTTCATGCTGAAGTCAGATATAGGAAACATTTTTTAGAGCAATGGTATTGGCCAAAAAAAAGGGAAAAAGCAGATATGAGTTTTAAATTCTACAGTGGTAAAAATAGGCTGAGCTGCTGATCTCCATCAGAGCAGCTTTACATTCAACAATGAAACATTATATAAACCTGAGGTCACTGCACAAGAGATATGAGAGAGCAAAAGGCTAAAGAGGTTAACATTCATAAACACATGCAAACACATAAACAAAGCCTGTTTATGTGTGTTGGAGGTCATGGGGTGTTATGGAACGATCTGTATTTACACCTTGAAGCTTTCTCTCTCCGGATCTTATCCTAAGAAAAGCTCACTCAGGACAAACTCTTCCAATAACACTTTATAATGTCCAGTAGCAGCCATTCAAAATAATAATAATAATAATAATAATAATACATTTTATTTGTATTGCACTTTACATTTAAAAAAAAATCTCAAAGTGCTACAAAATTCATAGTTAAAACAAAACTGTACAATAAAAACAGTATACATAGTTAAAATGAGACATTTCAATAAAATAACATACATAGTAAAAACAAAACAGTAAAATAACCCTTCCCTGGCCCTTCCCAGTCAGAAGCTAGCCGAATGGCAGCAATAACCCCTCATAGGGGTTAAAGGAGACCTTAGCATAATTAAGGGGTGCTTGTATCCCTTCAACCGGCCTCTTTTCACCTCTAAATAGTGACAAATTAAATGTGCATATCTGAGAGATTAAGATATTTTGCTGCACTTAACAAAGTTAATTTCGCTAATCAATTTCTCCCAATATCTGTTCCAAATTTGTTGGAAAATTCCTTTGCGTTCATATGAGGCTACGTTCACACTACAGGCCTTAAAACTCAATTCTGATTTTTCGGGTGGTTGTTCATGTTTCCAAATAAAGGCAACTTGAATGTGATCTCCTCTGTGAACTGCATTCACACAAAATTAAGTGTCCCTCATGCGCAATAGAGGACGCAATGATGTCACAAGCAAGCGTGCAGTGTGTTTATGGAAGTAAACATGGATGTTAGTGCTGGAACGCGTCTTTCATTCCTTTCCCAACCTCAACCAGTGCATTAACAACACAGTCTTTTCAAGATGGTTAAAAATAAACCACATTATCAGCCGCCATGGTTGCTGTTTTTCTTTCCGCTTCTGCGTAGCAATAGGGACTTTGAGCATTAATGGCATTCAGTTCGGATAAATGCGACCTCGCTGTTCAGACACAGGTCGCATTTGCAAAGATCAGAAGATTATCAGATTCAGGACCACAGAGCTAAGTGACCTGGGTCGCATTGGAAAAATTTTGGTTCTGTGTTATTCATACTGTCATGAAAAGATCAGATACGGCTCACATATGGGCAAAAAAACATTGGATTTGGGTCACTTCATACTGCTGTGTCGATGTAGCCTAAATGAGTGTCTATGAAATGATAGCTGTTGGGTGATGCTGACCTGCAAAGGGCATCGGAGCGGCAAGTGTGTCGCAGTTCCAGGCAGCTGGGTTTGTGTCTTTCCTGGTGGGAGCAGGATGGGACGATGGTGCGGCGACGGCGCTCGGCACATGCTTGGTCAAGGCAGGAGCAGAACAGCAGAGGGTAGCTCAGCTCGGATGAGACACGCTCAAAGAACTGCCGAAGGGCCTAAACACAAAATAGATCATAGGATATGGTTAATATGATGGATGAATAAATTTTTACTGTAATCATTTTAAAGGAATAGTACACCCAAAACATGATTAGCCTTCATTTTCTA
>NW_015150465.1:413771-414221 GCF_000732505.1 Cyprinodon variegatus
TACTGGCTCTTACCTGTAGATTTTAATTTTAAGATAAAAGTTTGGTGAAATAGGCCAGTCAAATTGATGCCGTACAAAAACAAGAAATTGGCACACAAAAAAAAAAAATACAAGAAAACTCTACAATAAAAGAAAACTTATGATGAGTCTGCATTTAAATCAAAATTCAATATAAAAGAGAGTTTTCACCAAGGATTAGATGTTCTAAGATGATGAACGTCTAACTACAGTCCACGCGAGAATTCCAATTTGTTTGGTTGCCATGGCGGCGCTCCAAAGCAGCGGCCAAGAACGGCTCCTCTCGACAATTTCGATAAGTTCACATAAAATGATACAGACTAGACATCAAACCTGCATCTATGATCGCCAGCGCCTGCTGGAGCTACAGTCACAAAATGTTTTAAACCCAACATTTTTAACCGTTTAAAAAGCTGCGGAGTGCTACGGACA
>NW_015150465.1:415056-415762 GCF_000732505.1 Cyprinodon variegatus
CTAAGGAGAAATCCCCACAGAACTCCGTTTCCATCGATCCTGCTCACCAACGTCCGCTCATTGGACAAAAAATGGATAATCTCCGACTGGAGATTGGCTGCATCTAGCAATACCGGACAATGCTATTAGCCTGGAGGGGCTAACGCTATACCGCACCGACACTTTAGACCCGATTTACTCTAACATCAAAGATGCATTCAGAGCAGCCCCCCACCCCCACCTTGGGTCATCAGATCAGCTATCTGTCATGCTTATACCTGCATATAAGCCCCAGCTGATCAGGGCTAAACTGATAGGTAAAGAAGTCTGAGTGTGGTCTGAGGGCGCCATGGAGCTGGAACATCTACAAGGCTGCAGCAACATATGACAACTTATTATTATTATTACTGTGTCAGCCTACATCAACAAATGCATGGAGGACGTCAGCATCAAAAAGAACATCACCATCCAGGCCAACCAACCACCCTGGATGAATGCAGAGGTTCGGAAATCGCTAAAAGCACAGAACTCAGCTTTCAGGTCTGGTGATAAAGAGGCTCTGAGAACAGCGCGTGGCAACTTAAACCGTGCCATCAGATCAGCGAAGCAGAACCACAGCCAGAAGATCCAGGATCTTTTCCACGATGACAGCAAAACCAGGTGGATGTGGAAAGGCATTCAGATGATCACAGACTACAACACCCCCTCCCCCCTGGTAGATGCAGCA
>NW_015150465.1:418969-420382 GCF_000732505.1 Cyprinodon variegatus
TCCTCTTTTATGGGGTGGGGGGTTGTGGTGATACCTGGAAGGGATCATCTCTATAACTGAATGTAATTTTTTGGAAGCTGGAATCTGAGTCCACCCCCTCTGTTTAAAGTTGATTTTTCCCTCTTAACATAGATGGCTTCCTTCACGCCTCTCTTAAACCACCTATTTTCTATTTTCGTTATCCAAAATGTGAACATTCTGGTTCCTCAAAAGAATGTCCTTTGTCCACAAGGTGTAGATGTACTGCAGTCTTGTCCAGAGGAGGGCGCTCTTCTGTATTGGGCCATGCATCTGTGGAGAGGTTGTTTGGTTTCTCCAATATAAAGATCAGAGCATTCCTCACTGCATTGAACTGCAGACACTCTGCTCAGATTAGGTCTGGAGGTTTGGTCTTTAGGATGAACTAGTCTCTGTTTAAGGGTCTTGTTTGGTTAGAAATGTTCTGGGATTTTGTGTTTGGAGAAAATCCTCTTGAGTTTTTCAGAGACTCCAGCAACATATGGAATGGTGATGTTTTTGCATTTAATCTTCTCACCGTTATGTTCTGCTGCGTGTCTTTTAGATTACCTTGCTGATTTGACAAACGCCTCAAACTCACTGTATTTCTGACATTTTGAATTGAAAAAGCTTCCTGGAAAGGAAACGTCTTCAAACTTGGAAACAGAGTCATATGAATAATTCCAAATTTCTTTGGAATGACTATGACCTGGATGACTGAGAATCTTCGCCACAATTTATGTTTAAATAGGTTTCAAGTAGTTAGTTTGTTTGAAGAAAAAAGTCGCTTTAGCATTCATTTTAATAACTTATTTGGTCACTTGACTATTTTATTTCTTAGAGGAGAAAGAGTGTGAGGTAGAAGGACCTTTGAACCTCCATTAAAGGTGGTACAATTTCTATGGACAATAACCTCAATTAAAATAGAAAAGAAAATCCTTTTATCGTCCAATTTTGGTGTTACAGTAGCAAAAAGGTCATAGCAGAATTGGTCACACATCGCGCACCTTAGAAAGTAACAGAATAAGTAGCAAGATTAAAAAAATAAGTACTATACTTTACAGTGTTTTTAAAATATAAATATTCTAACTGAAGAGTAACTAATCAACATACAGCAGTGGACATTTTTACAGTAATGGATATGTGATGAATAGCAGCAACACCAGAGGCGCAAAATGACAGCAGCAGGTTATTTAACTGACTAAGACAGAAACTGTCCAAAATCAGCATGAATGGAAGAACTGATGGAGGTTGTTGGGAACAGTGGTGGTTCTAGAGTCTTGAAGCTGCTGGGAGGAAGGATCTGTGATAACGCTCCCTGGTGGATTTAAGGTGCAGCAGTCTGTCACTGAAGGAGCTCTCCAGTTCAGCACCAGCTTCATGCATGGGGGGGAGACATTATCCAACAGAGATGAT
>NW_015150465.1:426317-429549 GCF_000732505.1 Cyprinodon variegatus
TTTATTGATCTGAGAACACATTGAGAACATGTGTTCTTGTTTAGTGAAATGATTTAAATGTATTCCTAGGAACACAGAAGTAGAGCTAGAACATGCATGATTTGCTCACAACCTTCTCTTTCTTTGCTTCCAGGCACTCAGTTTTCAAGTTGAAAAAAAAAGAAAACAATCAAATAAGTTCCAGCAATGTTGAGCTTAATCTCAGGATCCCAAATGAAGGCAGCTCATCACCACCAGGGTTTGTGAAGAACTTGTTAGGGAAGAAAAAAGAAAGAATTCTAGGAAGGACAGAAATAGAGCTCATTAGCGTCTCTCTACATGAATAATTGTTGCATCCTTTTAAGTGAATCCTGACATAATGCACTGTTAAATGAGCTTGTTGGGTCTCTGAAGGACAGCTAACACTTTCTCAGATCTTAGCTTATTGATTCTGTGAAATGAAGCAGGCCCTAACTGCTGGAGGCACTTAGCTTAATGCTCTGTGAAACTCTGAACTCTTGCATGCTAAGGCCTCCCCCGTAGTGCCTGCTGAAAACAGACATCACAGCAGCTGGACCTGTTTCCAGCTGTGTGGTAAATGGGACAACATCAGACAACATGTGGTTACTGTTGAGTTATTTGATCTATGATTATTTATAATGGTATTTATAATCCAGGTTCTTATTGTAAGGATAACGTGTTCCTTATGTCCCACATTTACAAACGCGCAGTACGTAAGCTTCTTGTAAATCGGCTCCTAACTCTCCTTTAACAACAGGATTTGCTCACGAACGTCTCGTGAGGGCCGACTTAATTTCAAACATGTTTCATCTTCTCCTGACCTTACGATTCCTGACTGGGAGGTGGTCGTGAGAGGTTGATCGACCCCCATTATCTCCTGTATACTACATGACTCAGGACGCATCATGAGGCTAAAACTCGGCCCGATCAAAAACATTCTGGCACGACTGAAGAATCATACAGTGTATGCCCAGGCTGAGATTTGTGTTCGCACAGTGAATTACAGAATACATAGATACATCACCAAAATAGCCAACAACTTTGGTTAGTTTTCTCACATTACTCGAGAAAACAGTAGAAACACATTTTTTTCAGCTATTTTATTTTTCTTGGAAGAGTATTTTTTTGTCGAAACAGCACATTTCACAGCATGGCAGAGCTTTTAACTATTGGCATACTTCCAGTGGGAGTCACATTGAAACACAACGTCTGTAAGACACACATGCAGACTAGGCGGAAGTTCAACTGAAGAAACTGATTGCTCTCCTGCATCCACCTGCAACACAGCCAATGAGCTTTGAACCACACCCCCAAGAAAGCCAACTGGCATCCAAGGTTCATCTTAAAAGGCCTCCGATCCACATCTTTCCTGCTGCCTGGTGCGCAGGCGGTGGCTGCGCTGTGACTTCATTCAGATGACCCCGTTTCAACCCCCCTCCAGCCGCTCCTCCACCATCGTAGCCTAAACTTCATCAGGATGTCAATCCTCCCAGACTCTTACTGAATTCTGCTTCTCATTTTAACCAGTCCTGTGGAAGACCGCCGTGTTGAGCCTGTTTCTGCCAGAGGTTTCTTCACAACAGGGAGTTTTTCCTCTCCACTGTCGCTTCATGCTTTCTCATCATGGACAGGTTCTCTCAACCTGTGTTGTCATCCAAGCTGGACTTCCATCTTCCAGGTCCCTGAGAGAAGCTCTAGTATCAGCTCGCGCAGTCCACTGGATCTCCCCATAAAGCTCAGCAGACAGTCTCATTAACCACCACCAGTTTCAGGTCTGGGGAGGAAACAGCCCTATTCTTTACTCCGTTTAATGCATATCTATCAAAATCTGTCCTGCCGAGGTCTGAGCTCCAAAGACTAAATAATTGTGTTGTTGGAATGTTGGAATAAGTTTTTTTTTTTTTTTTTTAGTTGAGCATTTTGTAGATATCAGAACATGCCTCAGAACAAAAGGTTCTGAGGCATTGTCAGCTTCTAAAACAGACAAACATTCCCCACACTCTCAGTTAACACAAAACAGCTCTGAAGATGTTTAAAGTCAAAGTAGTGTCACAGACAGAGACATAGAGAAATAATTTAATCACTTGGTAAAGTCAAGCGGTTTAAAGTGTTGCAAGGTACAACTGTCCAATCTATACGTCCGGGGGAATTTCAAAATTGTCCAGGATTTTGGTTGACTACAGGGCAACAGAACCGAGCCGTCAACTCTGGCTGACGGGGGAAGGGAGCCAGTGGGGGACGGAGCGACCGAACCCGACCCAGAGACAGTAGCCTGGACAGAGGCCCTGTGCTTCACCCCATTCGCCAGGTAAGGCAGGCGGGGGGAACCCCCGTTCACCGTGGTTACCAGACCTGCTGATTGCTCAGTTTGAATGCCCGGTCCGGTCAGCGGCCCAGCAACAATACAGAACTGCCTGCTTTGTAATTCTTGTGGAAGTAAACCAACTATAGGCTAAACAGCTAAACTGGTGTCTTTCATCTACCTCTATTCATGTTCTTGGGCCAGTCAACCAGTGGGCTGGTTTGATGTCAATTTTGGGGAGTGACAAAAGTACAGGCAAGAACCAAATAAGGCAACATCCCCGAGTTTAAGTTAACTTGGAGCCTTGTTTTGATTTGCCTGTTTTATGGTGGAAGTTTAGAATTGTGAGATTTGCAGAGAAAGTAGGTCGATGGGGTTTGAACATCTATTTTACCCACTGAACTATCATTATTCATCTATGACAATGTAAACTCCGATTTACATTCTATGACCTTTTTGTATTGTTCCCTACTCAAAGTCCATAATACCTTTTTTTTTCAGAGGTTTGATGCCACTATTATTTTCGAGAAGAAAGAAAACAACTTTAAGTCATGTTTGAAATGATGCAGCAGGCTGTTTTACTCACAATATTTTCATTTATATTTTCAGAAACTAGGTGTTAGCTTTCAAATGATGTATAACACAGGTATTGGTTTGATAAATCAGGACTTTTTTTTGGCATACAATTTGTTTTGGATGCATGTCATATGTACATAGCTCCTACACGATGCTCCATAAAAGTGACCCCTAAAGTTTCATGCTGTGTTTTTTGATTAGCAAATTTTGTGATAAACATATATCAGTACTTGCTTTCAAATGACTTTAAAATATTTTGAATATTTCTGTTTCCATTTAGTTTTCACAATCAAATCCTTTTGAGCTGAGGTCTTCAGCCTGGCAGTGCCTCAGTGCCTTCCATAGACTTAGACA
>NW_015150465.1:430344-431784 GCF_000732505.1 Cyprinodon variegatus
TGTTGTCAGTTCACTTTCATATATAGAAACTGAATCTTTTTGGTTTAGTCATCTTAGTCCCGTACGGAAGAGGATTTGGGGTACTGAAAAAAAAAAAAGTTAACTTTTTTTTTTTTTTTTTTTTTATTTGGATTTTTTTTGACCCCCCCCCCCCCCCCAAAAAAAACCAATAAAAAAAACAGCCATAACAGAAAAGCTCAAAAGGTAGAAGCATGAGTATAAAACATATCGCCTGGCCCTTTTTCTCATGCTCATATCTATCAAAATCAGAAACTCAGAAATCTGAGAAAAAAGTCAGAATTCTGAAAAAAAAGTCAGAATTCTGAGAAAAAAGTCAGAATTCTGACTTTTTTCCCCATGTTAAACTGAAACATTTTTTTTTTTAAATCAGTTAACTTTTTTTTTTTCAGTGGCCCTAATCCTCTTCCGTACAGGACTAAGATGACTAAACCGAAAAGATTCAGTTTCTATATATGAAAGTGAACTGACAACAAGACGTTATATTCATAGCAGCATCCCGACAGACCATTTTACCTCATTCACAAGTTTCTGACTTCTGTTTCGCTGTTTCTCCCTCCCTTCTGAGTGCTCAAACACTCAGCAGTTCAGAGAGGGGAGGGGGAGTACAGTGACGTAACGATATGCTGCGCCTTCAAAATAAAAGCACGCTAGTTTAAAAAAATCAAAATCTAATATTTTGCGGTACAATTTTTTGGGGGGGAAATATCCACCTGGCTTTTATATTGCGGGGGACATGTCCTCTCCGTCCCCCCGCTTCCTACGCCGCTGGCCAGGAGCTGGAAAGATTAAAGACCAACAAGGCCAGAGTGACAATGCCTCAAAACAAAAGGTGTTCCCTCTGTGGAGCTATGCAATAAACAAAGCCCACTGGCTCTGAATCAGCAGGAGCTCAAACCAGTTGAAAGGAAAACAGCTTCTAAAACAGACAAACATTCCCCACTCTCAGTTAACGCAAAACAGCTCTGAAGATGTTCAAAGTCAAAGTAGTGTCACAGACAGAGACATAGAGAAATAATTAAATCACTTGGTAAAGTCAAGCGGTTTAAAGTGTTGCAAGGTACATCTGTCCAATCTATACGTCCGGGGAAATTTTAAAATTGTCCAGGATTTTGGTTGACTACAGGGCAACAGAACCGAGCCGTCAACTCTGGCTGACGGGGGAAGGTAGCCAGTGGGGGACAGAGCGACCGAACCCGACCCAGAGACAGTAGCCTGGACAGAGGCCCCGTGCTTCACCCCATTCGCCAGGTAAGGCAGGCGGGGGGAACCCCCGTTCACCGTGGTTACCAGACCTGCTGATTGCTCAGTTTGAATGCCCGGTCCAGCCCGGTCCGGTCAGCGGCCCAGCAACAATACAGAACTGCCTGCTTTGTAATTCTTGTGGAAGTAAACCAACTATAGGCTAAACAGCTAAACTGG
>NW_015150465.1:432766-437398 GCF_000732505.1 Cyprinodon variegatus
CCACCTGGACAGCTGAGCTGTTGATGAGCAGTGGATCGTAGTTAGGCCGGTTCTTCCTGAAGTCCACCATGATCTCCTTGGTCTTCTCCACCTTCAGGATCAGGCTGTTATCTCTGCTCCACCAGCTGCTCCACCTCCTCTCTGTAGTCCAGGTCGTTGTCGTCTCTGATGAGGTTCACCACCGTGGTGTCGTCAGCAAACTTCACCATGTGATTGGTGGTGAACCTGGGGACTCAGTCGTGCGTCATCAGGGTGAACAGCAGGGGGCTCAGGATGCAGCCCTGAGGGGAGGGGCTTAGACTGATGACATCAGAGGCATTCTGTCCAATCCGGACTGACTGAGGTCTGTCTGCGAGGAAGTCTAGCAGCCAAGTGGTCTGTATGTCTTGCCACATCCTCCTGGTATTCTTGGCATCTTGGAAAAGTTCCTGGTTTTTCTGTTTGTGGTTCTGCTTCACTGATCTGAATCTGCAATGATGAAAACACCCTCTGTATATGTAAATTAAAGCTCAGAGATTGAAGATTGAATTAAAGGCAAGCAATACCTCCTCTACAGAGGATGTTAGTTGTTGATTTTTAACAGTCAGATATAAGGGGACACCTAAAATATGTACAGTGGGTTCTGAGGACGATAGGAAACCGGAACCCTCTTAGCTGGAGTGTGGACTCACCAATCTCTTCTTTTATACACCTATAATGGCAGTACTTAACATTTAATTTTACCCAAGTACCATCACACACTACAAATTAATGGTGAACATTTTACCTTCTCATTGTCTGCACATCAGCATCTGGTTTTTCGTTCCTACTGAAAAGCACAAGGCAGTTTGCTCACAAATATAGCACCAAGGAAAAAAGGTGCCGGGCAGTGGTGGCTGAGCAAAGAATACTTTATTTGACAACGGGGGAAACAAATAGTTAAGTCTAGTTAAAAAACCTTAAATTTAAAGAAGTTTGTGGCTGAAAAAATAATGTAATAAATTCCAGATGAGCAGACAAAAAGCATATTGTCTGACGACTAGCGACAGACAGCTGAACAGCGGCTCAACATGTTTTCCTCGCCATCACGTTCACATCAAAGAACTGAAAACAGGACAATGCTTTATGTCTGACACAAGCTGGATGCACCTGTTCAGTCTGATATCTCATGTTAGAGACAGAATCACTGTTTAACCCCATGCGTCACCTCTGAGACCCCACCTCCCGCCCCATCTGTCAGCATCTGCTTTAAATTCATGCTGCAGCAACCTTATAGCTGCAGGCCAGCAGACATATATATAGAAGAGGAGAGTGAGCGTTCTGGGCGGGAACGCAGGCCAATTAGAGAGCTGCCCTGGGTTGTCCTGTTATCTTTCTCAAACACAGCCTCAACAGGATGTGAAGACAAAGCCATGCCCTGGGGTGTGACATTTACACACACACTCACAGGGTTTCATTAAAACACTCTGTGCTTCTGCCACTATTATACATTTATATTTACCAAAGAGACATGATATAACAAGGTCAGAGGGAGGAGGTGGGTGCACAGGAGAGGACGCTGGGGGAAGTGGAAAGGAACAGGGATGGAAGAAAAGAGGCCAGGCTACCAAAGACAATGGGGGGAGGTGGAGGACCGGGAATATCTTTACACAATTTCAGATGACCTCAGTGTTCAGCAAGCAGCTGCCAACCAATATTGTCACCTGCTGCAATGTAAGAAGTCCTTCAAACGATCTTTATATGTTGGGCACATTTGATTTGCTTACAACCACCTTCCTCAGTGAGTTGAACCACTGTGGAAAATGACCCACATGCAAACAAAATAGTGGAAAGAAAGGAGAAGAAAACATCCTATTCAAAATATTTTGCAGTTCTGTATCTGGTCTGAAGATATTTTTACAAATATCCCCCTTTGTGTGTCCTATCCATCATCAGCCACCAAAACCTGCCGTGGAGCAGTCATCACTTGATGTGTGTGGGACTGATCCGTGCATCGCCTCTTATTTCGAAATGTACTGGATCCGCTTTACTCTCCCCATGTCTGATTTCCTGCGAGGCTCATTTGCTTTTCAAAGATCGACATGTTTTTTCTCCGTCATCCGTCACAAGTAGATTCAACCTATAAATCTGATGGACAGCAGAGGGGGGGCTGTACGTCATGCTACAGTGAAACGTAGCATGAATCAGAGAGGTACACCTCCATAGCTCATGTTGGATAATCTTTGACAGATTTTCACCTCTGCAATCCACCAATAACTATCTACATTGATATTTAAGAGCATAAAGACACAAAAATGTAATTTGTAACCCTGGCTTAATGAAAGAAAGATACACAATGGTGTATGTTGAGTGTGGTAAATACAATGTCACCAAACAGCACGACTGCCTGTAGCTCTATATATTGACCCACTGATAAAATTGAAAACACCTGGGATGATCTGTGATTCAGGACTTGTGCTGCTTAAAGTTCAAATACTAAACATATACTTATATTTTCAATTTGATAGTATGTACAAAATTAAACACATCATAAGTGAAAAAAAGTCCAGCATTTTGTTGTTTATAGCATAAAATAACTAAATAAGATATAGAACACAATGCTAAATTCCTCATTCGGTCACATGACCCACTGAGGGATGCCATGACATCACTTTAGTCAGGAAGTAATCATTTTACATAGCAAGTCAATATTAATTCACATTTATGATAGAGATTTTATCCCTTAACAAGGACAAATAAGAAGCAATCAGAGTCTTTGTGGTTTTTTGAATGCGTTGCTTTAATCACCGTGTCAGGGCTCCAGTCTGTGTGTTTGTTTTTGTGTTTGTCTCCCTTCCACCAGCAGGAGGCGCCTGATTCCAGTTCGCCTCCTCACACACCTGCTGACGGAGTGCTCTTAACCTGCTGATTGCCTCTACCTCGACGCCAGAGTGTTTGCCAGTTTTGGGTACTCTAGCCAAGCTGAGTTTTCTCTGAGTCAGACTGAGTTCTTGTCTCCCTGAGTTTTAACTTTGTTTTTGTCTTTGCCTCTCAGCAGGAAGTCATCCTGCAAACTGGACCTTTTCGGACCTTCTCTCCCAGGAAGGATCAACTGAGTCTAAACTGAGCCGGAGATTCATACAGGAGGTTTGGATCCAGTCTCCTTTGAGGACATTGAAATTACTCTCTGAGCAAGGGAATCATCTTCACCACGACCCATTCAAGTACAGCAGGAAATCTGAGTGGCAAGCAGCGTCCCCGTTCCCCTACACCGTCCGAGTTCTGGGTAAACCCTGTTCCGCCCTCCACAGAGTCAGACAAACTCTGGAAAACCAACACACACATTGGAGACAAAGATCCTTCACTTCTCTGGAAACGTGAGTCAACAACCAGATCCTCTGCTTCAAATCAACAAATCAAATTTCCCACTGAGCCTGAACTTACAGTCTGTCTTCCCCTCATCTTCCAGTTCTGACTGAGCAGAGTTCAGAGCAACTTTGCACCGAGCTTAACATCTTCAATAAAATCCATAAAACTTTCCATCTGTGTCTCTCTGTTTGGTTTCACTGCATGTGGGTCAGAGCCTTAGATAAAATCATGACACACCGCTGCTGTTCTTTGAACTTATGCAGAGCCGGTTCATTATCTTGCAGAACATTTTGTGAGTGGATCACAGATTCGGATTGGTTCTCTGGTGGCTGGGATCGGTTCGGTTGGCTGCGTTCCCCTGCGGCCAGGCGTGAAGGCTGGCCGTCAGTGTTAGAGCCCTGTGTGTGGTGCGACGGTCCTGGATAGCAGGCTGTGTAACGCTGCTGAACCTGGAAAGGGAAGGTGGTCCCTCGGTAATCCGATCGCAGCGAGTGGTCCAAGCACCGGATCCTTTCTGCTGTCCTGGTGGGAAACATTGCCCTTCAGATGTGGTTTTTACCCACCAAGCCGGTGGGGTTCGAGCTGTGGGTCTCCGACTGCAGCAACTGACTGTTACCCATCGTGATTCTAGTTGTTCAGACAAATCTGTCTGGAGCTCCTAGTTAGTTGTTTTATGAAATAAGTTATTTCATAAAAAATTAAAAATGCTGTGAATCAGCTTTATTTGCATCAGGCACTTTATTAAAGCTATGCAACAGAGAAAACAAGCCGTTGCAACTTTGGTACCTTGAATCCAACTGATGCTGTGAGAGAAAGTTTGACTGCGATGACGTCACAGCGGGGGATCGCTCGAGCCGCCCAGCATACTGTAAAATTCTCTTGATTTTATTACCTGGGGCATTTTAGCATAATTTAGACCAGCCACATAGAGAAAAGAAAGGATAATCCACCATCACACACCATAAAACTTTCCATTTGACCTTTAATGTGGCGCCATGTTGGAGTAGATCTGTTAGCTTAACTCTAAAGTTCTATGTTTAAGAAAATGTTATTTCTCTGCAATATCAGAATGTTTTCTGATATTTTTGTCCTTTTTGTATGCTTGTTATGAGGATTATCCACAGCAGCCATAGCAGCTCAGTAACACCTACAAAGCTGCAACAACGCAACAACTACCTCTGCAAAAACAGAGAGGAACAGAAAATGTATGCTGTCTCTTCCATGAAAGACTACCTCACAAACAGACAAAAGTGTCAGATGTCAAATCAAGTAGTTAGCAGCACAGGGGAACCACAGGGCATGGTA
>NW_015150465.1:439041-442973 GCF_000732505.1 Cyprinodon variegatus
GATCCTGGATGTCAACAAAACAAGGAGATGATTGTAGATTTCAGAAGAAACAGGAACAAACTGAATCATTTTAACATCAAGGAAGAAGAAGTGGATGTGGTGGAGACATAGAAATACCTTGGTGTTCATTTGGACAACAACTGGACTGCAGGCACAGCTGTGAAGCAGTCTCCAAGAAAGGACAGCAGATTGTGCTTCTCCGGGAAATCAATATTTCTAAGCTGTTAAAAACGTCTGTTTTGTTGCCCTGGGTTGGCCAATGTTTGTTGCTCCTGTTGGGATATATTGCCAAAATGGAGCTAAAGCAGTTGGATGAGCCATCTGAAACCATCCCCTTTTTTCTTTTCCACAAAGAACAACAAAGGATTTCCTGAAAAACACTGTACCGGCCCACTGTGGGAGGCGGTCACCTCAAACACAGACCAATCAGCTGATACTTCAACAGGAAGTGCCCCCACGTCACTCATGGTTTAAAACCCAGAACGCGGATTCAATCTTTCTCTTTCCGTGGGCTTTTCACTGCCCTAAAGGGGAGGCCTGTTTCACTTGAAATACCAGTAGGAAGCTAACTGGAAGTAGCTTTCGTTTTTTCCTGCGTCAAAAGTCACGGATCGCAGTGTTCCATCGTGCATAGCGGCTGCTCCAACTGGGGGGACAGAAGACTCCGGAGCTGACTTTTATTTTTTATTTTATGTGATTAATTGCACTGTTATCATCATACCTGCTGCTAACGGACATTAGTGAATGTATTAATATCTGGCATATTTTGGACAATCTCAGAAGCCAGTAAACGGACTCTTATGGTTTTATTCTTTTGTTTTCTATTTTGTTTTATTCTTTTTTTTTATTTCTTTAAACTAGTCATTTAATCTACCTTGTGTTTATTTTTTTGTAGCGTGTAGTGTTTGCATAGATGTTAGATTTTCTGTAATCCTGAATTATTAGAATAAAGACATCATTGGTTAACTTGTAGTTCTTGTTTTTCATATAGCGGAGGGTTTATCACTCAGGTCAGATTCACCCCTTTTTGGTAATAGTGCAAATAAAGAGAGATAAAGGGTTCTTTATTGATAATTAATAGCTCTGCTGGCCACTTAACCTGGGTCACTAGATTGGTGGAGACCTGGATTTTAACAGCGGAACACTCCAGAGGTGAATCCGCAACCCTGGTAAGTAGATAATTTAAAGCTACAATTATCCAAATAAGAACACTAAATTGATTTTACCTTCGATTTTGAATAGGTTAAATAATTAGCTATAACTCCAGTTCTAGTTAATCATCTTTTCATTATCTGCAGGATATTATTTTGCACAACACTCTAGATGACTGCGTTAATTGCCACAGGTTCTTGTTTTTGATATAATTAANTAATTGCCACAGGTTCTTGTTTTTGATATAATTAAAGAAATGTCCCCATATCTATTCAAAAGATCACTGAAAAGAAATAAGATGTTTCATTTTAGGAGGTAGGAAAATTGGGTTAATTAAATATATTTAGGTAAATAGATAAGATGCGTTAATTATTTTTTGTGTGGTTTACCTGTTAGAGGATATGTACTTTTCTCCAGTGGTCAACATATAGGCATATAGCATACTTATAGCACTCTTGGTTTCAGTCTCTTTCCATGTAATATCGCCAAGTTTATAAAAACTTTTTTGAAACAAGGAAAAATCATTAATTTTGGGATACAGGCCTATTATTAAAAAAATTGGGTTCCAACTCCAGTTTTACTGCCAGCATTTTTTGAAGACCAATCTGGTCTTTATTAAAAAGTAAACATATATGGACATTAAAATAAGACATTAAAGTTTTGTGTAAAATTTTGTCACAAGGAACACAGAAGAAACACAAAAACGTGGAGAAATGTTTTCTGCTCAGATGAGGCCAAAACGGAATCAGTGGCGTACCATGTATGACAATGCTAACACCAAAAGCAGAGCGAATGAAGCAAACTCTAGGACATCCCAGAACAGAGGTTACAAAAGACTGGGCACTGTGGGTCATCTTTCTACTGCCTAGCTCATGTTGGAAAAAAAGAGTCCAACCAAAACGGTTTTATTCAAGCCTAACATGCTGCTTCACTCCTAAGCAAGAGTAAATGAAAAGGGAAAATTCAGTGAAAAAGTCAGCATTGAGGACGTTGTCAGTTAGAATCCAGCGGACTCCAACGTTCCCAATTAATACTTGCCACTCGCCAAATGCAACAAAAAATTTTATTTGCAGAATTGATGCCAGAGCACCATTCTACACATGACGAGTAAATGTTTGAACGACAGTTGCACTTCATGCACGTCCTTTCATCTTTTATCTTGGAAAGTCTCCCCTCTGCGGTCAGAGCTCAGAACTGTGAACCCAGAATTTCAGGCAGACAGACAGATGTGATATACAAAGGCGTTTATGTATTTTACATCAGATCTGTGATTCAGTAGCAAGAGTGTCAAAGGCCAGAATGTGTAGAGGGAAAGCTCGGGTTAGTGACCACAATAATCTGACAGAGGATGATCGTGGGAGTGTGAGTTCAGTCTGTGGCTAGAAGGAGTGGAATCCAGCCAGATGGCTTCCAACAGCACGAGATGAACACCGCCTAAGAANGAGTGTCAAAGGCCAGAATGTGTAGAGGGAAAGCTCGGGTTAGTGACCACAATAATCTGACAGAGGATGATCGTGGGAGTGTGAGTTCAGTCTGTGGCTAGAAGGAGTGGAATCCAGCCAGATGGCTTCCAACAGCACGAGATGAACACCGCCTAAGAAGTTCCAGGAGCCTAAGCCAAGAAGGCTGCTGAACTGGCGGACGAACAGATCCAAGCAGACAAAGGAAGACAGGAGTTTCCAGAAGGCAAAGCCAAAGCCATCTGTCGAAGAGGAAAACTGCAGTCCAGGCCAGAAATTCAGAGATCCAACAAGGTACTGAAGGGAAATCCAAGTCCTAGTCAGGAAACAAAGACCAAAGACAGGTCAGGCAAAAAGATCAGAGCAGAAACAAGCTGGCTCAGAGGTACAAAGGGAAGACATGGCTGGGATCAGGCAATCAGAACAACAAACAAGGTAAGCTAGGGAACTCTCACTGAAGGCTTGCATAATCTGGTCTTGATGTTCAGGAGCAGGCAGCTTAAATAGAGGCAGGAGCAGGTGGATAAGACGAACAGTAATGAGAAACTGGGCGGAGCAAGACAGGCGAATGAAATGAGCAATCAGGCCAGTCATAGGCGCCATAATCATGACTCTGTCCCTTTGTTCCTCACGTGCCAATAGACAGATGTGCGTACAGAGGGCACACCCCAAACGGCCTGTCATTTAACAGCAAATCCACTGCTAGGCGGTTTATAGGTGGAGCAACCAAGCCTTCTAAGGCAGCATGCCGATGAGGAGCGAGGATCTACAGCTCCCAAGGTAAAAGGAGAGTTTATTGAAAAATTGTCCTTTTAAGAGGATTGTTTCACAGGAGATTGCAGCAAATATACAAAAGAAAACAGTCACTATAATTTTGCCACTGGCTGTCACACTAACAGGAAAGCATCTGTGAACAAAAAAGCAGTAAATGCCACATTCACTGGATGTCCATGTCTCAGGCTCAGTCGAAACAATCCCTGCTACAGTAACTATTAAACCACTGATTGCTATTTCAACACAAAGACCCAAAGATATTGTTTCCCATGCCACTGGAAGAAAGGCTACGCTTTTATCTATGGAAAATATAACAAATGAAAAAAGTCAGCTGTTTTTTGAATGGTTTTGTGTATGGTCACTTTATCAGGTAAAAGTATTTTTGTCATGAATGGGGCAGAAGGACATAGTATTTACGTGAGACAGACAGTGGAATAATTCAAAGCGCTTATTTAAACATAAGATAACAAGTGGATCTCTGGATCTGCAGAGGCTGTGGTTGTTGGGGGGCAGGGCCCATCCCTGGAAACTCTGGTTGAGAAGAAG
>NW_015150465.1:444258-448594 GCF_000732505.1 Cyprinodon variegatus
ATAATCTGACGGAAGATGATTATCCATGTGAGTCATATTCCTGGTTTTTCAGTTCAGTCCATATCCAAAGAACATGGTAGAATCCAGCCGGAGGGCTGCAATCAGATGCAGCGGGCGCTAACCTGATGCTGCAGTCCTGGAGAGAAAGCATGAGTCTGAGCCCGGTCAGGGAAACAGATCAGAACAGGAAGGCTCAGAGATCCAGGAGTCCATAGCCCAGTCAGGGGTTCCAATCAGAACCGGAAAAGGCTAGTTCAGGGTTCAAGGAGTTCAACAGAGAGTTCAGGCAGAACATTCAGATGGGAACAGACAAGTAGAGAGTCGGAACAGGACAGGATAGCAGGAACACTGCAGCACGCTAAAAACTCACTCTCTCCAATGAGCCGAGATAACAACTGGGCACAGTCAGTGGACGGGAGGCAGAACATGATCAGGAAGTCAGGAACACTATGAAACGCTAAAATCCTCTCTCACCACTGGCCCCCGAGAACCAGAATATGAACTAAGGCATTGATCTCCAACTCACATCAATAATCTGGCGCCGATAGCTAGAGCTGAGCCGAAGCAGGAGCAGGTGGATTAGATCAGTGGAGATTGGAAACTTTAGGCAGGTGAATGAAATGAGCATTAGGCCAGAGATCATGAGAGCATTGCATTTTTTAAAATGAGATTTAATGAAATTCTAAATTAAACTATTATTAAATAAACCTACATTACCTTTATTTTAACTTTGCTTTGATTTAAAATAAATAATGCCTTAGAGAAATAATATGTTCCTTAATATATGAGAGCAAACTTTTTCTGGCTGTAATAATAATGCTTGGCCGGTTAATAATTTTGTCTTCTTGGCCGATGAGTCAAAAAGTTAATTTCGGATCCTGGCTGTCTATATTGAAATGTGTACGGCACAAAGAAAATGTACAAGAATAAACACTTTATTTTTTGGCCATTTTCCTGTACTCTGTGATAATGTCATAAAACAAGACAGATGCACCCAGTATTCCAGGTGAGACAGTCAGTAGGAAAGTTCAAAACGTTTATTAAAATAAAAGCAAACAAAACTAAAACTAAAGTGGAGCTGCCAGGATCTGCGGCTTGCGGGCACCGCCCAGTCTGACACTCTGGTGGGAGAAACACAGGTAAGTTACCACAATCATCTGAAAGAAGATGATGATCCCAGTGAGTCACTTACCTGGTTTAACAGTTCATTCCATCACCCTTGAAGGGGGTGTGATCCAGCAGATGGGCTGACATCTGACAGTCACTGCAGCTCCGGAGGATTTGCAGGAAGCCAATCCTGGACCGGGCTGCAGAAACAGGCAGGAAGAGACAGAACAGGCAGGATCCTGGCTTCCAGGCATCCTAGAGCTCCCAGGCAGGTTCAGACTCCAAACAGAGTCCAGAAGCGTGACCAGGCGGACACGCACAGGAGCAGACAGGATCAGGTACAGACGGGCAGGCTCCGTGGAAGAGGGTAGCCGAGACAGGACGTGGAACCAAAACTTGAGCAGGACCTTTAAACTGGTCTCCACCTTAGAGCCAGGCTTACAGGAATAAAAACGGATCCTCCTCACGTAAAGAGCCAAAAACCCTGAGGACTCAGCAGGGGAGGAACAGTGGACGATCAGGAGACGAGACAGACACCAAAACCATCTTTCCCCTGGCCAACGGGAAACTGGCAGGTGGATGAGATGAATGATAATTAGGAGCTGGAAAGAGTGAAGCAGGTGAAAGGCATGAGTATTTAAGGCCAGCTACCACAGCAGATCATGGCAGACTATGGACTACAGAAATATAAACAAAACAGATTTTTTTTTATTTTAAACGTGCCAATGATGAACATATTGTAAATATGACAGATTATTTAACAATCAGCTTTTCTTTCTCTACAGTTCAGCACATTGGTAGGAAACCAGATCTATGAGACGAAACCACAACTGGAGGAATAACAATAAGCACCACGTAAGCCTTTTATGGCCAAAGCCAATCTTGCTTTGACAGGGTTCTGTGATCCACAATGCTGACTGCCTTCGGAAGATAGCATCTCCTTCTGAAACCTCGAGAAATTGAGTGCCTGGGTCACTATAGGAACCACATCCTGACCAAACACACATGGATGAAGCTGTGTCAGTAGAAACGTCTTACCTCTCTCCCCTGTGGATAGATTATCTGCTCTGTTTTCTTTTTCTGCTGTCATCAACTTTCCTCCATTTTCTGCTTTCTCAAGCTCTCGTCTCACATTTCCTCTCCTTCTCCCCCCTCTCTGCCCCCCTCCCTTTGTCTATATTGCCTTTGTTATTTTATCATTTTATCCTTAGCTCATTTCAATCTTTCTTCCTGTTTCTTTTTTGCTTCCTTTCATTTTATCATGGTCATCGTCTTGTCTTGTCACCTTTCATCTCGCCCCCCCTTCTTTTCCAGATATCCTAACTGTGATCATCCTTCCAATCTATTTGTGCTGCTTGCCAAGTAGCACACAAATCTAGAACTTAAAAGATCAAAATCAGGCTCCAGGTGGAAATCTTTAACTAAAAAGTTTAAGCCCTGATTAAGAAGTGAAAAACTGACACATCTTTGGAGGTTAAGTTTTGTGTTCCTCTTTACTTTAAGGTTAGTTCATACTAATTATTATCTACTTATTTCCTGCCAGCACTGCTTCCTTTAACCCAGACACCCTCTGTGGATTAATTCCTTATGACTAGGGATTGGTGCAGAAAGGAAGTATTAAAATGAGTCAGATAAGTCAGACAGTGTAGTTGGACCGATAAGCTTTAAGCCTGACTTGTAGTGTGTGAAGTTTTCACATCCGCATGATTTTTGCCTCAAAAGAACAATGTCTGTCATTCCTACTTTAGTTTAAGAGGAGCAATCAGAAGGTCATGATCAGCTCTTGATCGTAGTGGTTAAGGTTCTCACATTGGCCGTTTGTCTAGGGATGGTATCCAGAAGTTATAGAGGGCTTGGCATGTAGAGCAAAACAAGTATCCTTCCGAACCATTGAGCTTTTAAACAACAATTTTGCTGTTTCTGTTGAAGACGGGTATTTAGAGAGGGCAACAAGGTGAAAAGCCTAAAAGAAATGGTCAATGATGAGCCTCAGGACGGACTGAGGAAGTAACATACAAATGGTCAGGGGGACCACCCCCTGGATCGGGTTTGGTGGTGAGGGCCTCTTGGATGGCCCTCTCAAGTTCCAAAGTTAGAGACCCAACAATAAAGGATGGTGGGAAAATGGGGACTTTATGTTCTCATCAGAAGCTTGGATGCAGGTAAGGTCGTTGGGTTTGGTATTCTTGAAACCGGGGCGTTAGGTGATGGAGAGATTAAAGTGGCAGAAGAAGAGAGACCATAGGTGGTTTAGCTGACTGAATGAAGTCAGCTAAACAAAGCCTGATTGTACCTGCTGACTGAACTCAAGCAATGGATGATAATGAGAATGAGAGCCACCAACCTGGAAAAGTTCAGTCTGTGCCCTGAAGAAGGAGCTTTGTCCAGAGAAGCGGAACTCCTTTTGCTTTTTACCAGAGATCCAGGAGAGAAAAGAAGCAGCGTCCTTCAGCAGCCAGAGCACTCATGGGAGCCGAAAGATGCAAGAGGGTAATTCAAGCCGTGGTCAGTGAGAGGTGCAAGGTCAGTACCAGGCGGAATCCAGGTAACAGTCCAGAACAGTACATTACAGAACAGGTAAAATCAGCAAAGGGGGGCGTCAAAAGGTCAGAAGTCTGTGGGCAAAAAAACAGATCAGGAACCGGCAGACTAAACAAAGGGAACGCGAGACTTAGTCTCGCTAAGAAGCTTGAATAATCTGGCACCAAAGGTCCAGAGGCTTAAATAGCAGCAAGAAACTTCCTCACAGACAGACCAGTCAGTCCGATCGGACGGAACACCTCTGATGTAATTACCCTAAGCACAGGCTCCTCTCAGGGCTGCGTCCCGAGCCCCCTGATGTTCACCCTGATGACACATGACCACCGATCACATCATTTTTAGATGACACCACGTGTTGGGCATCATCAGAGATGACAAAAATGGCGACTACAGAGAAGAGGTGGAGCAGCTGGTGGGGTGGTGCAGAGATAACAGCCTGATCCTGAACATGGAGAAAAATGAAGGAGAAACCGGCCTAACCACAATCCACTGCTCATCAAAAGTTTAGCTGTGGATGTGGTCAATGGCACAAGAATTCCTTGGGGTGCACATCCAGGTAAACCTCACCTGTTATGTGAAAACCTCCTCACTGATCAATAGAGAGACCCCCTACCCTCCCCACCTTCTCCAGAAGCACCATAGACTGTGTGGTGTGGAGGCTGCAGCGCCTCAGACTGGAAGAAGGTGA
>NW_015150465.1:450199-451979 GCF_000732505.1 Cyprinodon variegatus
CTTTTCCGGGATTTTATCGGCTTCTAAATTTGGACCTGTCTTCTGACCCAGGCTTTGGATTTCCCCTCAATAACACTATTGCTGCTCGGCATCGGCTGGCGCCTGCTCTGCTCTCTCTAGGAACTCCCACTGCAAGCTGGGGAGCAACCTCTCATTTGGATTCAACTCGTTCCTCCTGGATTGCCCTGAACTTTGAATCAGAGATTCGCCCCAAAGCTGACAAGCATTGCTGTTTGTTTAAATAAACGCTTTGAACTCTCCCACTGCCTGTCTCGCCTCAAATTCTGGGTCCAACACTGAGTTCATGACTCTAACATGCCAACAACTCTGTTTACATTCGACAAACATGGAGCAGCTCTGGTGAGAGGGATTCAGACAGATAAAAACAATAAAGCACTCCTACTATGCCCTGGCTTCCTTCCATGTTGCTCTCCATTGTTTACTTCCCTGATTTCTTTCACACTGACGACATCCTCAACACTAACGCAGTCTGATGGTGGTGGGGGGACAGAGGCCACGCAGCTGACAGCGAGGAGTTAGACCAGCTTTTTTAGCCAATGGGAAGGGAGCCAAATGCTGATTCTTAGCGGGTCGACTCGTGTTTGAAATATATGTACACCCGGGATTTTCAGTGGGAAACAGGCTAGAGTTAGAAAGTTGAAGCAATAGGGCCCTGACCTTGGGTAATTAAATAAGTCTTCAACCTAGTCTAAAACATTTTCATAACTTTTGTGAAAATACTTCGACTTACAAATACTTAAATGACCCCTCTGTCATGGCATCAACGGGTCTGTACAAACTTTAACCGACACTAAGCAACTTTGAGGAGGGTGGCAGTAACCCTGCCACACAAAAAGCTACAGATGTGCAGATTGCTTTATGGTATTCATCACTTCTCCGTCCCCATTTGTCATAAAGACAAAAGTTAAAGTTCAATTTCCCTGAGAGACTGTATATTTGTGCAAACTGTGCACAGTTGATATTCAGGCAATGCGGCTCCTTCCTGCTTTCATCTGTATGTGGGTTTACTGTGAAATTATATTATTATATTTATCTGTTTCTAGGCCCTAAACTTGTGTGAAGTTAGGAAGCTGAGGCAGAAGCCTTTCTTGCAACAAATAATGTTTAAATGTATTTAACGTCCTTGGGCAGAGAGATAGAGCTCTCTGACTGAGGCGTTCCAGTACATACATTCATACCTTACGAAATCACACGCTCCCCCCCCCCCCCCCCAGGTGAACTAACCTACCTCCTGCATGAGGAAACTTTCTCACACTTGAGCATTTAGTTATTCCCAAGAGAAAAAACTGTTCATTTCATCAAGGACATCAATTTTAGCCAGACAAACGCTCAGAACAGGTCTCCCGTTTACAGCATGAAGGAGGCTGTGTGAACTAATTCTTATCTCCCATGACCTTCCCTTCACCCTTGTCTAGAGTAGGGAGGTTTCTGCTTTCTGACCCCCCTACCTTAAACATTACAGCATAGAGGCTGTAACAAGATTTCTCTGAACTCACTCCTATTCAGGCAGACACACTGAAAACATTTTATCTCACAAATAGGCATAGAAAAAATATGTTTCCACACTCGTCAGCATATCAGTTGCTGTCTGGTGAGGGGGCGGGGGGAGTGTTGGACGGCGGTGCAGGACTAGGTATTTTTATTTTCAACATTTTCATATGACATTGTATCGCCACAGTTAGATTAACCACCTCATTAGGGATGCACGATATTGGGATTTTGGCCGATATCCGATATGCCGATATTTTAAAACTCATGT
>NW_015150465.1:453271-454721 GCF_000732505.1 Cyprinodon variegatus
ACAAATCTCCTGTTTTTGGTAGGATGGTTTTTCAGAGACAAGGATTGTTTGTTTATTGCTTATGGAGCACATAACCCTAATACTGGGGGGATGACAGCCTAGGGCTTAGAGCTTGGAACCCTAAGGTTGTGAGTTCAAAACCCACTACCACAGCCTACAACTGCATCGCAGCATCAGTGGACTTTCATATTGTATATATATTATTTTGGTTATGAAAGGTTTACAATAATCTCCCTCAAAATGCAATACTTTTATGTCTCTCTTACAATAATCCTACATTTGTCACCTGGTAATTATGTTTCTAACACTCTGAGTATCCCCGTCGACAGAGGGGGACAAACGAGCTGTTGTCCCATGCCCAGAGTGAAGAGGGGGGCCTGAACCATCCCTACTCTATGGCAAATAAACTTTTTTTTTTCCACGTTTTATATTAAAAAATACATAATATGTGTTCTATCCTTCTTTCTTCTGATTATCCATTGCAGAACTGCGGAAGTAGCCCCCACCTGCCATTCCTTCTAAATGCTTATGCCACTAATGCAGCATCCATAAAAGTTTATCAAGCTGCTCCAGTAAAATACATAAGACTCGCAGAGCTGCAGCTGGAGGCAGGAAAATGCAAGACATAAATTGTCCCCTCCATCCTTGGTCTGGTAGCGGCTCAATCACTCTAGCGCAGTTTCCTAAGGAAAAGCTTATCTTTAGATCGATCTCACCTGGGGAAAGCCACACTCTCTCTGCAGGCGGACAGTTTGTCAGCGAACTGATGGGCCAAAAAAAAAAAAAAACAGCAATTCTGTCAAAGATTTGTTTCCCATCTTTGCTAGACGATATTAGAATTAAGACTAGACCAACAGATATTGTTAAGAGGCTGCAATGCTTTGAGTTTGACTGGAGCAGGCATGGAAAACCAAAACTGCCAAATTTTCAACTAATTAAAAAGGGAAGATTTGTATTTGTATTTGTAAATGTAAACATTTAAACGTTGTGATGCATTCATTAAAAAGGTAAATGTACTTAAATGAAAATCTTAAATGAAATCTCTTTAATTTTTTTTTTTATTAATTATTATATACAGATATTTCCTGAAAAAGGGTCACTTAAAAATGTAAAATTCTAGTCACAACCTCATTCAAAGATTGATCAATCATAAATTGATTTATGGGGAGTGCTTTAATATATACTGCAAAAAAATAAAAAATAAAGAACAAACAACAGATCCCAGATCTGAATGAAGGGAATTTTCTTATTGAATACTTTCTTCCATGCAAGTATTGAGCTGATAACAAAATCACATAAAATTCATCAATGGAAAATGAATTAATCAACCAATGGAGGCCTGGGTTTGGAGTCCGGTGATTAAATGAATTTAGTGTTAAAAAGTAAAAAAATGAAAACAAGAATTTTTGTTGCAATCACTGAGTCTGGGAGCGGCCATTTTTGCCCAAAT
>NW_015150465.1:458441-459645 GCF_000732505.1 Cyprinodon variegatus
CAGACCAGCTCCGAGCCAGCTCCCATGTCAGAGGATGAAGAGAGCACATCCAGTTAGTCACAGTCAGAGAAACAGGACTACACTGGAAAATAGGATGATCTCCAGCATCTAGAAACAAAGGTGTTGATGGCAGCAGCACAGCTGATATTTCTGTCCAGGATGGAGTCACTGCCAGGATTATGCTCGGTAACGATGAGCGGAGTCCACGCTGTTGGAGACACACAAGCGCACCAGCGCACTCTCTTCTCCTCCAGCGTTTCGCAGCATGAGTAATGGAGAGCACACCTTTGACCAGAATGTCCAAAATTTCCAGTGTAGGGAAAGAAAAGCGGGGAATAAAACCTCTGGTGATGTTGCCCTAATATTCGTGTGAAAGAGGTCCGGGTATCATCGCAAAAACCAGAGTTAAATTGTAAAACAACAAAAGAGAGAGCATGACAAACCGAGGCAGCCGTCTGCGGCATCATCCTAGATTAGATCATCAGCCAATAAGATAATGATAAACAATATATAATGATGCAGCCTAATTACATTGTCACTCACTTCTAAGTAAAAAAATAATTAACATTTTGTGAAGAACTTGGTTTGGATAATAGATGACTGATTCCACAAATTCAAGTGACTTGTAAAATGTGTTCGTAACAGACAGAAAAATGGTGAATACAACATTTTCTCCTAAATCACTCGTACGAACGATTTAAGAACAAATTTGTCCTGACAAATAGTTCTTGCATGAGACCCCTTATTCTTGACATTAATGGAAATGTTGTTTTGGTATGTTGAGTGGGAACGATGAGGGGATTTTGAAAGAGACACCAGCATTCTACAAAACAAGATCAGAACCTGTGATAACATGGTCCACTGGGTTCCTCAGCAAGACAGCTAGGCGAGCCAGAATCATCCACAGCAGGCATCCTCTAACAGGGCCGCTGTCCTGCAGGCTGTAGAGGTTTCTCTACTTTAGCACAGCTGATTCTGATGATTGCAGCTCAGCAAAAGCCTGTTATTCAACTAGGGCTGCAACAACGAATCGATAAAATCGATAAAAATCGACTTTTAAAAGCGTTGGCAACGAATTTCATCATCGATTAGTTGTGTCGCGCGATTATTGCGTCATCCGCCACGCCGTCATCACTGCCTCTTGACTGAAAGAGGAAGAAAAAAAAATATGGCAGAGCGAGTCAGCTCTGCAGGTGCAGTGTTG
>NW_015150465.1:460385-462621 GCF_000732505.1 Cyprinodon variegatus
TTGGGTGCTTGTTTGTTCTGTCTAAAATGTTTATTTTGGAATAAAGAGTATAAAATATAAAAAATATTTTTTGTCCGATTCATCGATTAATCGAAAAAATAATCGTCCGATTCATCGATTTTTAAAATAATCGTTAGTTGCAGCCCTATATTCAACTATCAATGTAAACCAGCTGTGCTGGAGCAGGGAAACCTGCAGGACGGCGGCCCTCCAGAACCGACTTTGGGGATGCCTGATCCACAGTCTCAACAGGGATGGTATTCCATATGCAGACATCCACTTGTAGGCAGAGGCAATGCAGGATCTGTGGAGATTTATGAATGTCTGTGTTCTCAGTTGAATGGATGGGGCTAACACCATTAGAATAGCCATTCTAAATGAACAGCAAGCAGCCTTCTAGAATTAAAAAAGAATGAAGCCTCAAACAACTTGTTATGACAAATCCATCCAGTTTAGTTCGACCTGCCCACAGGGCATGACCAAAAAACTGGCTAAAATCAGAGGCAACCAGATTTTTGGCTCCAGTGTTTGTCAACAGAAATAACAGACCTCTTTATGGGTGTTGAAACCTTTTCAGCAAAAACTGAGCCAAAGTCCAGTTGCCTCTGATTTAATCCAGTTTTATGGTTGCCATGACCTAGTTAACTGGGAAGTTGCAAAGGCATGTAATATGGCAGGTCTTTAAAAGTAAAGGTTTTACATCCTGCATGCAGTTGCACATTGTAATTTGACTTTTTTGTCTTATACATTAATTTCCTCTCCAAAGTATTTAGGTTTTGTTAAAGCACTGATAAACACATTTCTTATGCTACCTTCACACCGGACGAAGCAGGAGCAACAAAATCGCGTCTGCTGCTTCATTTTTGCTGCTTGTACCAGTTAGTTCTGACGCGCGGCTGAAGCAGCTTTGCTGCTCTGGCTGCGCGGTGCTAAAGTGTGTCTGACGCGCGTTGGGCGGAGCTACTCTATCCTTTCTCTGCCCTGCAGCTATATTTGCTGTGATCAGTGGGAATAAAGTAGTTTTAATATGTTTTAAGTGAGAAAATCAACCTGATAACTTAATCTCTGCAGTCTGTTCATTCAGATTATCATCCTGCCTTCCAATATTATTTCTGTGGGAGCCGCTCAGACCCCCACATACCAGCGGTGCGCTGTCAGCAGGAATCCCATCAACAGCAGCCTCTGGCCGGGTCGCCTCCTTGTGGTTCGCCACGGCGGCTGGTAGGTGTTTTTCATCTAAATAATCCAAACTGCAGGCAGCAGGATAATAAAAGCCAACATATTCTGTCGGCAGGTTTCAGCATTTTAAGTTCATTTAGGCATTAATAAACTGTTTCAGAGGAGTGATCATAGCGCTATGTGTCATCAGTGATGTGTCTTTCTCCCTGCCAGCTCCCAGATCAGCGTCTCTGATTGGTTGATGCGGCGCATCGAGCAGCAAAAGTTAAATTTTTCCATCTTGAGCAGCAGCGCGTTTGCGGCGCGTCACACGCGTCTGATGCTTAAACGCTCCCTACGCGCTCTTCAGCTGCTCAAAACGCGCTGCGGGACATTTTGCTGCGCCTCGACGTGCGTCTTTGAATGTAAACTTGCTGCTTCTGCCGCACCTGCTGCGTCCGGTGTGAATGCAGCATTAGATCTTTGGTTTCTTAGATTATCATCTGGGACCCTGAACCTGTCTGATTTCTGAACACTCCTATGGTTGCCATGGTAACAAATATGGAACCCGATTTGCTGAGGTCCAGAATGCTCTTCCTAATATCTCAAGAGATTTCTTTAAATTTCTCAATGTTGTTACATAATGAAGCAGTGTTTTTCAAATGTTGTGGTTTTAAACTGAACGTAAGTAAAGGAAATATTATCTATGTATCCTCTATTTTCCTCTCCACTGTCGCTACAAGCATGCTTAATGTGAGGGCATCTTACTTTCCTTATTAAAGTGTTTTATTTATCTCATTTTATCCACTGTAGGTAAATATCTGGTTCCAACTGTTCTCTTAAAAGACTGAAAAAACATAGAAAAATAAATAAATAAAACAACGTGTTTGATGGAAATTTTAACGAGGTTTATTTGCTAAAGGCTCCACGGGACGACATTAAATATTCAATGCTGACATTTAAATTTCACAGCCATGTTTACTGCGGCTTGTGTGCATAATGACTACAGCTCTATCTATTCCTTCCTCATATCTTCTTGCTGCTGCTTTCAAGGTGCCACGCAGCTATTTTTACTATG
>NW_015150465.1:466197-467707 GCF_000732505.1 Cyprinodon variegatus
GGACCAGTGAGGCTGTGGAGGAGCTCCGCACGTGTCACTGGTCCAGATCTTAGTTGTGCTATCTACAGGCTTAGCTAGCTTCAGTTTTTGTCTATATGTGGGTATGAGATGGACCATCACGTGATCTGATAGTCCGAGGGCGGCACGGGGGACGGCGCGATAGGCGTTGTTTGCTGTTGTGTAACAGTGATCCAAAGTGTTCTGCTCTCTGGTGGGGCATTTAATAAACTGTCCCACGGATGTCTATTGTATTAAAATTTATCTATATTATGGGTCTGCTTCATGTTTTGTCTTCTCAATTCAGAGGGCCCCCTGCCTGTCTTACCCTAGGGCCCCAAATTTCCTAAATCCATCCCTGACTGCACAGCACTGGTTTTGCAGAACTGTTTATTGCTTAATGTTGCGTTCACGCTGGTGAATGCAGGGATTTCCGTGAGCCCCGTTAGTTCATCGCTCTGCATTTAATCAAATAAGAGGAGCTTCAGCTGCATGAAGCTAAACCCACTGACGTGAAAAAAAACCCCCTGGACTCATAAAAAAGATCTAATGTGCTTCTGTTATTTCAGAGATTATTTTTTGGTCACCCAGAGGTCAACTATCCACCCATTAAGCTCCAAATTCAATAAAAATGATCTAACCTACTTTTTCAGTGCTACGTAATTAAATTATTTAGCTGAATCACTTTTAACTCCAGCCAATGACATCACAAATTTCTTTCTTCCCCACTTTCCTTGATGGGTCCTTGGCTGGCCCTTGGTTGGTCCTCTACAATTCCTTTTTAATCAATATAAAATATTTCTGTCATGATTTGTGGACATTAAGATCTAAAGAGAAGCACAATCTCCTGGTCAGACCCTGTAAGTCAGTGGAAGGGTGGAGTCAGAGTTAAAATATACAAGAGGGGGTCACTCCAGTAGCTTGAAGTTGGAGGGGATTTTGCTGAAAGTTGCAGGGAAGTCAGCTGCCATTCGTCTGGCATTTGACTGGGAGCGGCCATTTTGAACGGCTGCTACTGCACATGGGGAACATGCCTTTACACATATAATGCACAATGGCAAGTGGGATTTCTTTATGGCGCTGAGAAGTTTTCTCAAGGGATGCATCGTGCTAACGACTGCGTTATCTTTGGCTGGCTGTTTTTGTAACTTCCCGCTGTTTCACATCTTGCTTTGGTTCTTCTTTAGTTAATATAAGAGGTTTGTTGTGTTGCCATCGGGTGAGGAAACACTCAGCATAGTTTGCAAAATACCATTGTCTGTTCCTATCAGACATCTTAAATCCAAAATGTAACCAAATCCAAGGCGTACCCCCCCTTTTTGATTTCTCCTTGTGCACGCTCTTTTTAAAAGTTGCTGTTTGCATCGCTGCTACAAGCTCACTTTCAAAAGAAGATTTGCAATTTTTCCACTATGTCAGACTCTCCAGCGTTAAGGGAAAATGGGCATGGGTATGTAGGACGGCCTTATGTAAATTTATCACCAGAATGATTCACAATTAGGAGGACCGCTTA
>NW_015150465.1:469109-476716 GCF_000732505.1 Cyprinodon variegatus
AAAACATTCTTCTTCCAAATGTTGGCTACATCTTATGGGTTTTTTCTCTGGCCAGAAGTTCGATGTGTCTAGTAGTTCCCATTGATTTAGCTTGTAAAGCGGGGAGAATGGCGCTAGGCTTACCGCACCGTGACGTCACTGCTGGAAGATGGCAGGAGGGAGGGGCTACTATATTTGGGCAAAAATGGCCGCTCCCAGACTCAGTGATCGGGACTGAAATGATTATTTTTACGTATTAGTTTTAGGTATAAATAATGATCCATTGACTATTTCTTGCTGACTGAACCTTTCCTTTAATATAATGGCTTGTTTCAACTGTTTGATTGAAAAATACAATTTTTGAAGATTTGAAGGGTTAAGCAAGTTTGATTAGCTTTTGTAAGAGTATTACAATGTTTTGCTGATTTGGTAAAAGATTTTAGCTATTTGTGTTTAGAGTTATAATAGCCAATAGTTAACAAAATTGTGCTCAAGCCATAAAAAAAAAAAAAAAAAGGATTTGGCCGCAGAAAGAGCTGATATTGAGTCAATGAAGTTCCTCAGTGTGTATTTGTTGGTGATGTGGGGGGAGTAAAAACAAAAAATGCTTTGCCAGTGACATTGGATGCAGTGCTGCTGCTCTGACCGTGTTTGTTCTCTCATGTTAATCTCAGAGAGCAGCAGCCAATTTACAGAGCTGCAAGTCTATTTCACAGCTGTTTGAACACAGGCAAACACACACGCAGAAAGTGTAAACCACGATGTATCGCTCGGGGCTCCTGACATTTAAACACTATTCCAAAATGTGCATGAACACAGCAATGCACTAGTTGGTAAGTGGACTTAATAACATAAAGTCCATAACAAAGTCAGGACCGAGCGATTCCTTCACAGCGTTTCATATTTAAATCGATCCACGTGTCCTGTTTGCGTCACAGATTCACTTTGCTTTAATTAGTAACCAAGAATGATGGGACTGAACGCATCAAATCGTCATTCAAAGTGGTTTAATCGCTGCTGCCTCACTGAACTCTGATAGATGAGATTATTATGCGCCCGGCATCATGCAGTGATAAAAACAGCAGGCTAATAAACAACAAGAGGAAATTTAGGTCCGACTGAGCATACTGAGCTCAGTTTCATTACACTTTTCCCTGCTTATCACATTGAGCTAATGTCAATTTCTTTTTTTCACAATACCTGTGCAGATGTTTTTTCTGACTTTGGAAGTTTCTGCACTATTCTAAGAAAATCATGTTTCAAAATTAGAAAAATGACACACACAGAAAAGATATTAAAGAAGATTTATAGGTCTAAAAGTGGCATGGGTAGCCACTTTTCTTATTTCCCTTTCTTCAGTAGATATTGCAGACAGCAACACAAATGATTTTACAGATGCACAGTATTCAACAAAAGTCATGCAATATTGAATCCCAGGGCCTGGAAGCGCCTTGGGATTCCCCGGGAGAAGTGGCCAATGTGGCTGGGGAGAGGGACGTCTGGGCCTCCCTAGTGAGACTTCTAACCCTGTCACCTGGATAAGTGGAAGAACATCAATGGATGTGTGTGTGTGTATATATAAATATAATTACACACACTGTTAGGGACTAACAGTGGGTGTCAAGGGGAGAACATCAACACTTTCACATTTTTATCAAAGAATCTCCCAATAGTATTCAAATAGAAAATGTAACAAGTTCAGGTATAACCAAGAGGAAGATCACTGAGAGGCTGAATACAGATCAATTAGCAAGAGGCCCTTTGCTCCCCAAAGAGAAAGTTGATTTTGTTGCCCTCTATTTCTGATGACAATTAATAGCTGAGGAAAAAAGAAAGAGGAACCCCTTTCTTCTGGAATGAGTTACTCAGGTAATGAATAAAACAGTTCAAAAAATATAAATTTAAAATGATAAAATGTGGAATAAAAATACATTTAAGAAAATTAAAAACAATAAAATAGAAAAGAAATATTCAAAACAAAAAAATCTGAAAACAGCATACTAACTCCCATAACCATTTTTTTTTGTTTTGGTTTTTAACTTTCATTTCCGGGTTGCATGATAATATTATCATATTGAGACTTACAAAATATGAATATTTTCAAATTGCTATTCACATTTGTTTTAATTTCCATTTACAAAAGTTTTTTGTGGTTTTAAATTTTCATTTACTTTAACAGCTTCACTGAGCATGCAAAAAATAATGGACAAAAATGTGGTTCATATTGTGTTATACGTAATCAGAATAAACAGAAAAAGAGAATCCTACATCAGAAAATATAAGTTATATTTCAGAGGACATCTGCAGCACTCATTTCATTATATGCATATTCAGTAGATGTTGATCTGTAAATATTATATTTTATATGCTTTCCACTCTGCATTTTTTGCTTTTCTTGTTGCTTCACTGCACAGCAAGGCCCATCCAGGAAACCGTGCATCTCTTCCACATGGCTACACTTTGATCTGAGTTCTATGAAAAAAGTGTACATCCAAAGCAGACACCTTGGTTTGAGCATACATATGTTTATATATCATGATTTATTTACATCAGTCTTAACAAATGCTGGGCCAGCAGTCTTAGCAGAGACACCCAGATTTCCCTCTAACCAAACGCCTCTTCCAGATCCTCTGGGAAAACCAGGCAAGTTGGAAGACATAGTCCTGATCAATCCCCTGGGCTTACTACTAAAAGATATTGCTATGACTCCTGAGGGATGTATGGAGGGGATCTAGAACAGATCCGTCACACTGGCAGTCTGGAGGGTCCTTCTACACAACAGTGTCCACACAACTGTAATATTTCACGGGAGAGTAGGTACTGGAAATCCCTACAGCATAAATAGGCTTGGAAGTAGAGGTAAAGCTGCTCTAACAACCGGGAAGGTCAATATTTCAGGAAATCTGTTTCCAGTCTTCTGCACTGTGTATGTTTTATCGATTCTGTCCAAGTCCAAGTCTGTCCTGCTTGCATGAATTCACTAAAGGTCCTTTTTGTTAAGGACAAACCTGTTTGAGGACCAACTAGGCAGTTTCGCCTTTGGATTAGAGAGTTTATTTGTACTTTTCCTAAAGTGGAATCTACTGTATCTGCAGTTGCCTCATACAGGAGGCCATGCCTAGGTGCTACTAATGCTGCTGTTATTGAGACATATCGTGTTCACTTCCTGCATACGGTTTTATTTCTGGTAGTAAGGAGTAGCTAGCCTAGGCTAACACTAGCTTAGCATCGCTATGGCTTCTCTCTCTCCTTCCCTTGACTCTTTTCCAACTCTTCTTCTTCCTCTCCCCATTAACTCTCTGTCTCAGATGTTCAGTTATTCCTATTCCTCCTTTAGTGATAATGGGAATAAGTGTAATAAGTGTAGAATTTTTTAGCTTTGGAGGCAAGGGTGTTCCCAGTTTCGGTCTAACTAATCCAGGCGTTTAAGTAGGCCCAGCTGTTGCCAGCAAGACCAGGGACACCCCACACAGCCAGGCAATTGGGTATCGGTATGTAGAAAGCTTGGTCATGGAAAGCCACCCATCCACATTTCTAACCGATCTTTCCTGACCAGTGACACACCCACTAAGAAGCCCCCTCTGGTGATTGGCAGCACCATAGTCACAAACATGGCATTAGAGACACCAGGGACCATAGTCAAATGTTTGCCGGGGGCCAGGTCTGACTTACAGATTACTCCAAAGGCAGTTAATAATTACAACTTTTTTGAACATTTAACCCTTAGTTTCCCTCATCCAAATTGCAAACCAAAAAGAAAACAAACTCATCTTTGTTTACCTTTGTATCACCCACCAGGACCTTAATCGAAATTTTTAGACGAGTTTTAATAGTTCCTCTCTGATTTGGTGTTGAATACTGACAGGGTCATCATAGTGGGGGGTTGACATCTCTGCATACATTGAAAGTACTAGCTTAAGTGCACCCTTTAATGCTATCTCATTGGCTTTGTTCAAAATGTGAATAGTCCCACACATTCTCATCTTCATACTTTGGACCTTGTATTGACAGAATGTGAAGAAATAACAGTATTTCCTCCCAACCCTGTCCTCTCTGAACACGTTTTAATAATGTTCAGGATTACTCTAATAGAGTTCTCCTCCCCCCAAAAAAGATTTCACATTAGCAGATCATTTTCAGGTAGTGAAGTCATAAATTTTAAAGCAGGTACTGAGCTTTTTATTTCTTGACAAATTCTGACCACCAGTTGGTCGGCTGCTGACAAGCCTCCTCTATGGACTGACAGGTTGTTTCATGTCAGTTACAAGTCAGCAGGGGAGTGCCACTTCAGTGCATCCGCTTTAGCCACTGCCACTGTGTTTGGGTGTGTGTACTTCTATAAGTCAGGTATTTAGGACTGTTTTTGGTATATTTACTAACCTTCTGAGCAGTGATGTTTTCATTGACAATGACAAAATTATTTTGTTCAGGCTCCTTATTATCATGAAGATAACAAAAACTGACGAGCTAAACATGGATCTTTGATGACTAAAACATCACTAGTCATAGGTTTGAGCTTTTTTCATTGAAATGAGACAAGACTAAATAAAAATGTGCAGGTCGTGGATCAAGCATTTAAAATGCGTCATTGTGCTGTAATTAAGTAGACAACCTAAGCAGTATCAGCCGTGCTGCTGCGTCTTGTTTGGTCATGCAGCCCACCTGGTTAGCAGTGCTGCACATTCTGCATGAACACAGATAGATCATGGCAGCAGCAGCAGGGGAGAAAATAGCCCAGAACCCGGTACTGCACTCTCAACTCTGAAAAACTCCTCTCTTCCATCTGTGCTTGTGCAGAAATGCGTTGTTATGCACGCATAGCTCAGAGTGTGGCTCCCCCTGCTCTCACTACTCAATAAACTATGTGGCTGATCATCCTCTGCCAAGTGTAAAAATCCCTTTGTCTAACTATCAAGATTTTATTTATTCCAGCTCACAAGAGGAGATACTAAAAATTCTTTAATTTCTGCCAAAAGGAATCCCTAAATTATATCCAAAAAATATTTCATTGCATTCTGTTTATTTTTGGATAAAGATCCAGATGAAAAGGTACATAGATCTTAGAATATTTGTCTTTCATTGTTCTCGTTTCTACCTATTTAAATATGATGTTAATGTTTCCTTTGAATATTTCAACATATTAGTTAGCATATCATTCAGTTTAGGTCTGGAATAGCATGGGCTGCATTGAGTGAAATTTTGTTGTGTATACATCCTGTGTGAACAAAATGACAAAGTCTAAGTCATGGCGTTAAAAGGCAATTATGTAGGTTCTCTCTGTGTTTTTTGTTTATACAAAAACCTACTTTGACCCCTGAGCAGCAGTAACCAGGGGGTAAACTCTTAGAAATAAAGCCAAAATTGCCAAAGTTTTGTTCTTTGCTTTTTTGGAGTAATGAATACTTTATTGATCCGTGTGTAATGCATGATTCATAGTACAACAGGAAGTGTTTGTTTTTGCATGAAAAACTTGTATGTCTAAAACCATTCCTTTATTGTACATTTTGCTAGCTTGTCTGGCTGCTATATTAACCAATATGATGTGCTAAACTAGATCTGCTATTTTCACAGCTGTTGTGAGACACGTTTTTATTAAGTAGTGCATTCATTAATAAAAAAAAAGTTTATTTGAATTCTATAAATCAATTTTTTTTTTGCCCAACAGCAATGATAAACTGCATGGCAGCATTCTATACCCAGCTATTGTATTATCTAGGCTAGAGCTGTCAGTCTGGTAAAGAATGTGGTTGTTATTCAAAAGTGTAAAGGTTAACTTTTTTACAACGTAAAACTGACTAAAACCAAACTAAAACCTTTTTAAGTTTTAATCGACTAAAACTCACATATCCTAATGACTAAATTGCGATTAGGACAGTTGCCTTTTGAATCTGTGCTTCTGTCTCCTTGAACCCCAGTGGGCCTCAGCAGATGGCCGCTCACACTGAGCCTGGTTCTGCTGGAGGTTTCTTCCTGTTCAAAGGGAGTTTTTCCTCTCCACTGTCGCTACAAGCATGCTTAGTGTGAGGGATTGCCGAAGAGTCAATGAGTCGATGCATTCATCTGATTTTCCTTAGATAGAAACCTGAGGACCGTCAGGCCTTATGGTGACCAAAGGTCTTGTCATAATGTGGCGGACCCCATTGTTATCCTGAGAGAAGCAGTTTAGATGCCTTTCATAGCAAAGCAAAATTAAACATAAGATCTCCTTTATGTCACATTTCCATCTCCTAGATATGAATAAGCACTGATCAAGACAAGAGAGATTTTCTCATTCTTCTCAAATTTCTCTCCTGAGAATTAACTCTAACAGTGAACTTTGTGCCAGTTCTCTAAATTCTCTTACAGCGCTCTCTTTTCCGGATCTCAGTTGAGAGAAAAATTAGACATATTGTAACAGTTTCAGTCTTCCATTGCTTGCTAATTGAGTTCTCAGATTCACCTCATCGTATTCTCTTTCAGTCCCATTCAAAACAGACAAGACATTGTTGAGAACAGATGCATATATCCCTAATCTTCTGAAATACTGCTCAAATGGTTTTCTTATCTCAACCCTCCTTATGTGTTTGGGATGTCTTGTTTCTTTCAACTCATCTCTTTCTCCTAAGGGATCCTTAGAAGTAACCCAGATATTAACACAAAATGATACAAATATGAGAAGCTCAAACTGGTCTCCTGAGATCAGATTGAACAACAGATGAGCAACACAATTGTCGTATGGGTTTGTCTAACCCTAACCCAGACATGCCCAAAGTCAATCCTCAAGGGCTCCTGTCCTTCACCTTGAAGAGGTTTCCCTGCTTTAGCACATCTGATTGTGATGATTGCTGTTCAGCCAAACTGGGTTAATCAGCTATCAAAGGAAATCAGCTGTTCTGCAGCAGGGAAGTCTCTAAACCCTGCAGGACAGCGGCCCTCGAGGACCGACTTTTGACATACCTGCCCTCTTCCTTACCGCTATCCAAAGAAGAGGACTTGTCCTCCTGGAAATGAGTTGTTGATCCCCACCAGTACGTATAAATCCCGATAATGTAGCATAGTTTTGGTACCAAAGGGTAATAAAAACATGCAACATGCAAACTCACATCAGCATTACCTGAGATAATGGAGGCATGTCTGAATTCTTCAGAGAAATGGATCGGCTCGTAGGGAGATGTCTCGTAAAATTCTTCTCCTGAAAAATAACAGCAATAACAAAAGTAATCAGCGTATAAAGGAGAAGGCATCGGGAAAGACACACATTTGAGATAATATATGAACGAGAGGCAAAACCATCCATTATCAACTGCAGACCTTTGTTGTTATTAGCTCATCTTTTAAAGGGCTAAAACTGTGCCTGCTCCCTCATACTAAACACACCTCCTTTGAATCTATAACTGTAACTCTTAGAAGAAATCTTAAATATGCTGCTTTACAGATTAAAAACCTGATCAACATCTCAGCGGTCAATAATCGGAGTCTGTGTTTTTTTCTCTCCAACATCAGCTGATGTCCAAGAGCATAGCGGGGGAGGGGGAGTTCTGCTGCTGGATTATTCAAAGCTCTACAGTCAGATTCACTTACTTAGATTTACTTAGACATAGGGCTGGGCGATAATTCAATAACGATATATATCGATCGATAGACGTGTG
>NW_015150465.1:477344-478556 GCF_000732505.1 Cyprinodon variegatus
TCAGGTCTCTTAAGTTATGGTTAAAAAAGTTGGTTAAATAAAGATTTAATTTGAAGTCTGTGTTTGTGTTTTTTATTAAAATTAAATCATTTAGCAGTATTATAAAAAGTCCAGGCAGAGCTGCACATAAAATATGGTTTCAAATCTTTTCAATAATTATCGATATCGATCAATATGCATTTTTTTTTATCGATAAGCTTTTTTTCTATATCGCCCAGCCCTACTTAGACATGATGTAGCTCAATAAGCAATGATTTCCAGCTCTTAGAAGGGAATGAAGTATATCTAGTGTTATCGTCTTTTGCAGGGAAACTTTCTCTTTTAAAGTCTGTGTTTGCGATCATGGAGTTTATCCACGACGCAGCATCTCCACAGCATGATCATCCCAGCATGAACATCTTCCATTAAGAAATTCCAAAAAAGTTAAAAAGAAAATCCACTGGACTTTGTTTCCAAGTTTAAAGACATTTCGTTTACCATCCAGGAAGCTTTTTCAATTCAAAATGTCAGAAATAGCGTTAAGTTCCAGGTTTTATCCAGTAGCCTAACAAAGCCTTGTTTTTTTTTGTTTTTTTAGAAAACATGCAAATTGAAACCGGCGAACGGGTCCCCCCCTTTGGAATGGGGGTCATTTGGCTTCTTTTGTTAGCCAGCAATGCCCCATACCTGTCTAGGTCTCTGAAAGGGGAGGTCAGTAGAGGGAATTGCTGGCCTGGCTGAATAGGTGAGGTCTTCTGTGGTCCCTGTAAAGTTTTGGGTTAAGGGTTTGCTTAGGGTGCAGACTGTGGGGATCGAACCGGGAACTTGCAACCTTCCTAGAGCACAAGCGCATTGCTCTAACCACTGGACCAACACCGCTGGACTAAATGACACTGCTCTCAGTTGGTTCAGTTCATATCTCACCAACCGGACAGAATCCATCTCCCTCAGCCGCTCCAAATCAAATCCGCACACAGTTACGTGTGGCGTCCCTCAGGGGTCAGTCCTCGGCCCCATCCTCTTCATCCTTTACCTTACCCCCCTTGGCCAAATCATCATATATCTCATTCCACTGCTATGCTGATGACATACAGCTCTATGTAAATGTCACAGCTGACCCCCCACCCTCCCAGTCATCCCCATCAAAACTCACCACCTGTCTGGAGGAGATAAAGGTATGGATGGAGAAAAACTTTCTTCAACTTAATAGCTCCAAAACCAAAGCCATCCTGG
>NW_015150465.1:479148-481588 GCF_000732505.1 Cyprinodon variegatus
ATATCGGTTATCGGCTACATGAGATTTAAAATATCGGCATATCGGATATCGACCAAAATCCCAATATCGTGCATCCAGACTCAGGACAATGGGAGATGGAGCATTTTGTGCTGCTGCCCCACGTCTGTGGAATTCCCTCCCTGACACCTTGAGGGCTCCTCAGTCCACTGAGTGTTTTCAAAAAGGCCTTAAAACATTTCTTTTTAGCAGAACTTTTGGTCCCCCCTTAGATGTTTTCTTTTTTCTCTTTTAAAACAGCTTTTATTATTTTATTTATTTATTTTTTTTTCTATTTCTATGTATTTCTTTTTTAATGCTTTTTTAAATGCTTCTTTGTAGCACTTTTTTGGTGAAAAATGCAGTATAAATTAAATGAATTATTATTATTATTATACCACTCTCCCACTATTTTGATAAGGCTGGAGCCATGGATGTCTCCTCATCTGCAAACGTGTGTGATGTAATCATGTGATGATGTAATGATGAGGGGTACCGGAGTTGTATAAAATGCTTCTCTCACAGGTATTGGGAGCCACTTTAATGAGATGTGAGCCCGGTTGGTAAGCAGCTACATCCTGTAACTCAGAGCAACTTCTCTCTTCTGAGTAAGATTAAAATTTCTGTCCAAAATCTGTTGTCATGTCTTCTGGTTATTTGATACATATACATCACAAAGAGTTATTTAAAGAGTTTAAGCCGAGTTATCTCTTCTTAGGAAAAGAACCGGAGAGAGAAAGCTTCAAGGTGCAACTACAAAGCTTTCCTTTAACAAAGCATATTGATTTTAATTTGGATATTTTCAGGACCTGTAGGTGAGGGGGGCTCCAGGAGTACAGGGTCCTCCTACTTGGGTCATTTGGCCTCTTTAGAAGGAGAGCAGGAAGTTTTAGTGCAAGTTGGTTTATTTTGCACTCATTATTATTATTATGCTCCCAAGCTGATAGTCTGCTTAAAACTCCTGCTGACGTCTCCCTGGTGCTTCAACAGAGCAGCCATGACATCCCTGAGCCCCAGCTGGGTGAGCTGCTAGTTTTTACTGTTAAAAGGGGAAAATTGAAGGATTCCATTAACCCACATGTCATTTTATCCTGCAGGTAAACACCCAGCAGAGTCTCTTAGTTGCTCCACATTCAGAGGACATTTCCACTGAAGTGTGTGGGAGCACTTGGAGTGCAGCCAGGATCTCCAGATGACAACTTTCGCTCAGTCTGTGTTTTCTCTCTGATCTTTGCTCCAGACGTTGGCATGCCAGCTGACTCAAAAGCTTGTTTACTACAGCTTTGTACCAACGCTGGCCTGAATTCTCCCTGCAGTCATTTACCAGCAGTAAACATTAGTGTGGCATTTAGCTGCCACGCATCCTCCCACCACTCCTCTGGCATAGCTCAGGCCTCTACTTACAGAGACAGCATCACACCCGCAGAGGTTCCAGCTAATTCACTCTCACACAGCCACACTGTTTTCTAGGAGACAAACAAAAAGCCTCTGTGGAAAACGGAGCTTAAATAGTCTGAGGGTGCTTCAGTCTCTCCTCGTTTGTTGGAGCTCGGGATGCCAGACGTCCTCGTGTTCTTTCTCAGAAATGTTGACTGTGCTGATGGATGGATTTCTGCAGCCTCTCTAAATAAAAGCTGACGTGCAGCCTGCTGCCTATTTCTAGGAGTTGAGCTAATGTCTGTAGATTGCTGCTGAGTGAAGATGAAAGAAAAATTGGTGCTATTGAGGAGAGTGCTGCTCTGAGTCTGGAATTACTGGCAGGAGCGACTTCTGGAGGAGCTATAAAAAAAAAGACTTCCGGACACAAAATAAGGTGAAAGCCAGTTACTTTGCTCTTCTAAGCAATATCCAGCTATTTGAATCTTGAATGCTGAAAAAAATCATCCAACCGGTTTTTCATGCCTCTAAAACACACAAATAATATAGGATGGGCAAAGTCAAAGAAAAATGTTGTTTTGTCTCACCTTTTCATGTCATTCAACATTTCAGCTTAGTTGGACTAATTTCACCAAAGGAAAAGTTCTACATATGAAGCTACAATTGACCAATTTAGCAGTTTTAACAAACCCAAGGTGAGTCCTTCCTGCATGTGTGACAGGTATACTTTATGCAGTGCACACAACGCTCAGTGCTCTGGTTCCTGTTGCAGAGATTGAACACCTGGCCTGCTTATAATAACAATGAAACAACCTAAAAAAATAGAGTTTAGCACATATTATGAAAGTAAGAGTTGTAGTATGAACTAGATGAGGTTTTCTATGTGTGCTACAAGTTTGGTGGCACTACAATGATCTATAGTGCAGTCATTGCTCATTCTATACTTATTCTAATAATAAAATAGAGATGCCATTTGTCATTTTAGGCTTTGGGAAATTCCTAAATAAAAAAAAAGGATTATTTTGTAATCTAATAAATGTGGTATGAAATACATGAGATGAGATAC
>NW_015150465.1:482257-484805 GCF_000732505.1 Cyprinodon variegatus
TTGTAATATTACAAAAACAAAAATACTACGAATACAAAGTATATTCCGAGATTAAAGTCCCTTCTGATACTGTGACTGAGAAACTGCAGATTTGCCACATTTAAGATGGCGGACGCTCATGACGTCATCAAAAGGCGCAGACCCCCCGAGTCAATCTGGCATCCCGAGTCAATCTGGTACCTACACCGGTATGTGATCCAGGAGGGGAAGGCAGGCAGTTATGTCGAGCTTATCCGGGTTTGTGATCCAGAGAGAGGGGAGCAGGCAGTCCGATTGGAACGAGGAGCAGGGCAGGGAGAATCAGACAGGGGTCAGGCAGGTTCGGTATCGAGATAATCTGGCACAGAGAACTGATCTGATGGGGTTTATATACTGCTGGAAACATGTGACTCCGGTCAGAGCTGCTTGCAGACGGGTGGAGCAGAGCAGGTGTATGGTCTGAGTGATCAGGCCAGAAACAGTGCAGAGACCATTACAAAAATCCACCTCTCTTTGGTGACGGTTTTGAATATCTCTCTCTGATTATTTTGCAACTTGCAGACAGTCTCTGCGCATTTGTGGAGGAGCAGGCTTTGCATAGGGTCCAATGTAATTCTCCCAGCATGATAGAGATCGCTTGAGTAATATTTGCCTCCTAGTAAATAGGGCAGATGGACATTATTGTATAAATATTCTTGCTTTCTACAGCGTTCCAGCTCATGCAGCTATTTTTATTGTACAGATCAGTTATCGTCTGATCGCTGCACTGGTGGCTACGCTGTCTGACATCACTGGTGACACTGATGACGTGGACCTAGTTATATTTAACACTAGAAAACCAGAGATACGAGAATTTTCGTCAGCCTCCAATCCCCCCAACAGTATTTCACAATTCATGAATCCCTTTTTTAGACGTAAATGTCCCATTGGCGCTGTGGCTGGAGAACCATTCCCCCTTCAGTTTCAGCTAAATTGTCTCTCTTTGAGAGAGACTGTTTTACCTGAGAGCTGGGGGAAATCATATTTGTAGTTAAATATAACTAGGTCTACGTCATCAGTGTCGCCAACACCGGGATGATTTCAGCGCAGCCACCAGTGCAGCAATCAGACGATAACTGATCTGTTCAATGAAAATAGCTGCATGAGCTGGAACGCTGTAGAAAGCATGAATTTTCATACAATAATATTTATTTGGGGGGGAAATATAACTCAAGCGATCTCTCCTCTGTCTCTCCTGCGCTGCAGACACGCAGACGGCATCGTGAAACTGCAGTAAAGTTGGGAATATATTCACAGATTCGGCTTTTCCACATTATTAACTCTTCTGCGGGTTATTTATTCTACAAAACAGACTCCTCTCCGCAACCAGAGCAAGGCAGACTGTGAGCTACAACCGTAGTTTCCTCAAAACGAGTCTCCTATCACGCTGGGAGAATTACATTGGACCCTATGGGAAGCTCCCTGCTCCGCAAATGCGCCGTCTGCAAGTTGCAAAATAATCAGAGAGAAATATTCAAAAGCGTCACCAAGGAGAGGTGAATTATTATCACATTTATTGGATTCGAAAATAATACTTTTCTGAGGAATTTCCAAAAGCCTAAATGACAAATGGCACCTCTATTCTATTATTAGAATAAGTATAAAATGAGCAATGACTGCACTATAGATCATTGTAGTGCCTCCAAACAGAGATAACCTCATCTAGTTCAGACTACAACTCTTACTTTGGGAAAATGTGCTAAACTCTATTTTTTTTTTAGATTTTTTCATTGTTATTCTAAGCAGGCCAGGTGTGCATTCTCTGCAACAGGAACCGCAGCACTGAGCGTTGTGTGCACTGCACAAAGTATACCTGTCACAAGTGCAGGAAGGACTCACCTTGGGTTTGTAAAAACTGCTAAATGGGACAATTGCAGCTTCATATGTAGAACTTTTCCTTGGGTGAGGTAAATGTTATTGCTTTACTGAAATCATACTGTTTGTCCTCAGTGACTCTAGACCTCCTGCCCTGACAACCACATCATGAAGGTCCTAGAGAGACTTCTGTTGGTTCACCTCAGTAATCAAACCAGCAGCTATCAGGATCCCTGCAGTTTGCTTATCGCCATGGAGATGGAGCTGATGATGTCATCATCCACCTGCATCCAAATGAGAGACTTGAGACATAACCGATTTCACCCTCTCAGGCTGCATATCAGAGGTTTTAAGGAGAGAAACCTGAGATACTAAAGACCTTTAACCTGGCTAGAAAAATCATTGAATATAAATTAAACTAACCTAATACCTGGGCCAACATTTAAAATGGAGGCAAACTCTGGAGTGACAGCGAGAGCCAAATGTGGTAGCGGGCAGGCCAGTTTTGGAAAAATGGTATATGCCAGTTGCTAACTGGCTTATGGCAGTTAAAAACCGGTTTATGCCAGTTGCTAACTGGCTGTTAAAAACCGGTTTATGCCAGTTGGTAACTGGCTCATGGCAGTTAAAAACCAGTTTATGCCAGTTGCTAACTGGCTGTTAAAAACCGGTTTATGCCAGTTGCTAACTGGCAGTTAAAAACCGGTTTATAACA
>NW_015150465.1:486521-489364 GCF_000732505.1 Cyprinodon variegatus
GTAGGCAAATCTTTTGCGTAAAGCACTTCATGTGACAGGAAAGGAGCAGGGCTACTTTGCACATAGACATGGTGCCCCGTTTGTACCAATTTATTTCCTTAATAACTTGGGGGGAATCGGAAATGGAAATAAAAATAAAGATTTTATTTTTAGGCCATTTATTCACAGCACAAACAACACTAAACAAATAAAGGATATATAATATAATAAAGTGGTAGCCATTCAAAATGGCCCCACTTTCCTTGATGGGCCCTTGGCTGGTCCTTGGCTGGCCCAATTCCTTTTTAAACATAAATCTTTGTACTAAAATATTCTTTCAGGCATGATATGTGGACATTACATGAGAAGCGCCTTCTACTGGTCAGATCCTGTAATTCAGTGAAAAGGTGCAGCCAGAGTAAAAACATATGCATGCCAAGGTGAAAGAGGGGGTCCCTACAGTGGCTGGAATTTGTCTTCTGTTTGACTGGCATTTGACTGGGAAGGGCCATTTTGAATGGCTGCTACTGTGCTTGCAAACACATTCAAATAAACTTCTAGTTGTGACAGTGTAGGGCACCTGACAGTGCAGCCAGATTCTCTTGGAAATGTTTTTGGGGTATGAATATTGCGAGATGATTGATGAGATACTGTATATCGGGATAGAATGTCGAAGACCTTAACATGCACTGAGCCTAAGAGATTGAGAAGTGTTGGAATAGTTGGAATGAACAGACATGAAAAGCAAAGATGAAATTTAGAGTAGAGCATCAGTTAAATTTCAGCACTCACTCACTCAGTAAATGATAACTCACTCTATGTTTCATTTGGTGAATATTTCATGATAATAAGCCACCTTGAAACCAGCAGAGGGTTCTAGAAAGAGTGCGTTCAAGCTTCTGTATTTTCTTACTGATGATGTGTTGGTGAGATGTTGGGATCCACAGCTGCTCCAGCCTGGGGCCAGCTGGAGATGGAAAATATTCATTTAGCCATTGGTCACAAACACACACACCTGAAAGCAGACCTTAGTGTGCGCACTGATTTGTATATGATATAGAAAAAATAAGAACTGTACCTATTCACTGGTGACAGCAGACATAAAAATGTGTGACAATATTCTGGTATTAATTGAATATTTTGCTGCTTAATCTATTTCTCAGTTATGAAGCGGTGCTGGCAATCATTTGAAATCCTTTACTGATTAAAGTTTGTTTCTCTTTAATCTTTCATGTTAATATATCTATACCGATCAAATCTCTGATTTAATTACATCTTCTGGTAATTTCTTTGCAACAAGCAATAAACTTTCAAACAGAAATGATCACAATACTGAAGTGGAAAGCTATAGGGCATATCTAATGTTATCTGGGTGCAGTTGTTTGTCTTCAGCTTGGGGTGATTCTCTCCAACTCTCCATTTAGATGTTATCTCTGGTGTTTGTGTGTCTGCAATCAGACTTTAATCTGAGAGACTTTCCTGGTCCATTTTAATAGCCTGACACACATTCCCTTGGTTTGCTGTCTTTTCTCTAACTAGCTTTAGCTTTAGAGGCAAAAAGACCAGACAGGCTGTCAACATCTTTTTGCAAAAAAGTTGTGCTCATAGAAAGATTTTAGTGAAGTGGGTCAGAGCATGGCGCTTTGAGGCCCTTTGTTTAGTCCTAGATAAGTCTCTCGCTCTTTCTGACAAGACAGGTCTCCAGTTCCTGCAGATTTTTGGGCTGTCATGCAGGTTTGAGATCAGCCTGAAATAACCTAAAGACTAGGGATACAAACAAATAATCCACTTACAATGAATTGTCAATTAATAGTTTATTAGAAGAAAATGTGTTCCATCCAATTCATTGACGTCTGCTAAGACATTTTTTTTTTATCTCTTAATGTTAGCACCATCTGTTGCTGGAATTTTTAAGAGAAGGGTTTTCAGAGTGGAGGAATGCTAGAGCAAAAACACATTTGCCGAGTTCAAATTCAGCAGCTGCGTCCCCTGAAGGCCAGATTCCTCGGGCAATTACATGATTGTGCGGCTGCAATGTCTGTTCGGATTGGAAGACTTCTCGTTATGCGGCGGAATAATGCAGCCTTCTTTTTGCTCATTTTGAAGAATTTGTCTGCTATATCCTCTATAGCCTTAGGTATCCCATCATTCATTGTGAGTCCAAGCAAGCCGGCTGCTGCATGCTAAGAGGTAACAGGGAAATGGCGTTGTACAGTGGTGAATATTGGAAGTGCAGTTTTTATGAAGTTACAGTATGTGAATAGTTCCATCTGACTTGTATATGTGCCAGTAATGTTTGGTTTATTTAGGTTTTATCTGTGCCTGTGGAATTCGACTGGGCTGACACTTAAGCTCAGATTTCAATAGCTCTGCAGTGTGGAGACTATAAAGCTGATATTCTGCTGCTGAAGCTCCTCAAAAATGTTGTTAGCACTCAGAACACTAGTGAGAAGTTCAGCATCCATTCTTTGCCTGCTTTGTGTGTAAACTGTCATGGTTGCTAGTTGACTGACCATACAGGCAGTGAAAGCCAGAGAAGGCTGGACCTGTTTGAATCCATAGCCAAACTCTTCTGGCCTCCCTATTTTCACGGCCCTCAAATGGTCCAATCCATTTAGACCGGGTCCAATCCATTTAGACCGGGTCCTTGGAGGAATAGAGAAACAGAGAGCTACATCACAGTTACCTTCCCCTATATCAAAATGATGTGGCGACTGGTCTAACAGCCTGTAGAGCAACTTACCCTTTTCTTTAATAATTGTTGTACATCTCTGTACATTGAAATTCATAAGTGTCCACTTGTTTAATTAATCTTTTTTATTCAGTAACCTGTGTTCACAGGTTCATCACAACTGCCCTTCATC
>NW_015150465.1:491200-495942 GCF_000732505.1 Cyprinodon variegatus
CTGGGCATGCATTTTCTTTTACCGTAAATCCTCTATTATAGCACGGGGCCTTTATTTCACTCAGGTACATCTTGGTCCAGGCCATTAACGGACGGAGGCCAGAATTGGAGGCAGGCCTCTATTTCTGTTTGATCAAAACAGACTACCAGAGGAATGAATAAAAACAAGATTGTGTGTCTCTTTGAACCTATAAAATACTAAGTCCATGTATTGAAAAAGTACAGTTACCATAACGGTGTACAGAACATTATTCAGACATCTTCCAGCAGCTGCAATGTTTCTGGATGGCAATACGAAAAAAAAAAAAAGACACAGAATGGAATCTTGGCCAAACTGACTTGCGAAACAAAGTTTTAAAAAAAATTATGGAAGCAGTTCTGCCATCACAGAGAAATTTTATTTGAGGCAGGCTAAGTGGAAGTAGGCTACCAGTATCGTATATTTCAAGGGAAATTCAGAACAACGAAGGCCAACGAAATTCTGTTATTTTAACGCTGCCTGGTTAGCACCAGACCTACCGGTAACTACAATTGTCTTTCAGATCAGAACGATTGTGTAAGGCCACTACGATCTCTGTGTAAGGATGGGACTTCCCATGCTATTGGCTTGGATTCGTTAGCAAACATTCTTCTTCTTTATGGGATTTTACTGGCAGTTGGCACCGAACATAATGATGCATTACCGCCACCAACTGGTATGGAGTGTTGGTCTGAATGGCTACTACCTACTTATACTGAACAAAACCAAATCAACAAAACAAAAACCAACAAAACAAAAATAAGATTCATATCCTCTCAATTACATTGATTAATCTAAGATAATGAAAAACAATTACATAGCACTTATCTCTTGAGTTCTTTCTAAGGATTTCTGTTGGCTAACATTGCCCCCCTGTGGTATTTGTATGTTACTACCACAAGTTGTTGAGGACTGCCCTAATTATAGCCCCGGCCTGTTTACGAGTCTGGCCATTATTTACCTCCGTAGACAGAAACCCCGGCCAATATTAGAGACCCGGCCGCTAATGGAATACAGGCCAATATTAGAGGATTTACGGTACTCTGACTCCACCCTTCGACTGAATTACAGGGTTTGATCAGGAGATGAAGCTTCTCTTTAGACTTTTAGACAGATTTTATTTGTCATTTTGTTTACACAAGTCTAAAACAAAAACAAATTTCCTTTGGAAACAGCTCACTGGACAATTTCATCTTTTTAAAAGTGCAGCCTTGAAAAATAGTAAAAATGGACACAGTCATGTGTCATCAGGGTGAACAGCAGAGGGCTCAGGAGGGGAGCCTGTGCTTAGACTGATATTTTAATGTTAATTTTATCTTAATGTCCACAAATCATGAGAAAAAGAATATTTTAGTACAAAGAATGGTGTTTAAAATCACATTGTTGGGGACCAGCCAAGGGCCCATCAAGGAAAGTGGGGAAATTTTGAATGCCTACTACTTCATACGGTATCTAGCCTTGGCAAGTTGAATTAGTATTTTGATGCTGAATTGTTTAATAAGTTTGTGATAAAAAACTTTCACTTTTTCCTTGTCTGATTTAAAAGTGTTATGCTCTGCTCTTCATCTATACGTTAACAGCTGTCAGCCAGCTGCCTAACAGCTGTTTCTGCGCGCAACCTGTTTACACATTCTTTTTCTACCTTAATAATAGTATACACACAACATTTACCTCCTCATTCATAACACGGTAAAATCTGGGAAATTTCTGGGGACAGCTTTATTCATGGACAGGTGGTCCAGAATGCAGACTGTCCCCAGAAATTAGGAAAGTCTGATTATCTTTGTTTAAACCTTCAGTGATAGTAGCTTTTAGGAAGGGCTTGCTAGACTTTGGTACTGCTGCGTTCACACCGGACGCAGCAAAAGAAGCAAAATCGCATCTGCTGCTTCATTTTTGCTGCTTGTACCAGTTAGTTCTGACGCGCGGCTGAAGCAGCTTTGCTGCTCTGGCTGCGCNTTTAATTAATCTTTTTTATTCAGTAACCTGTGTTCACAGGTTCATCACAACTGCCCTTCATCCCACCTGTTCTTCATCACACCCACCCTTCATCACACCCACCCTTCATCACACCCGCCCTTCATCACACATGCCCTTCATCACACATGCCCTTCATCACACCTGCCCTTCATCACAATTGGAACAAAACTCATGAACAAAACTGAGACAGGGAAACCAAATTGGGTCTTTTTCTTATTCGTAACAATTCCATCCAAGCCTATCTTTGAAAAATACAGATTTTTTTTCATGTCCTTAAACACCAAAAATTATCTAAGAAGTTCAACTTTATTTTCTAACGTCCTATTTTGTCTTATATCACCAATTAAAACCCAATTAAAACCTATTTAGAAAGAAGACAAAACATATCTCGTTTTTAATCACTGAAATAAAGGCTGGATGTTTTATGAAATTATGCGATAAAGCGAATAGTGTTCTCAGTTATGATCAATGTTAGGTGAAGGAGAAAAATAGAACATGTTTTCAGGACAACTTTTTTATTTTCATATGATATCTTAAAGGCATCAGTAATGTGGTTGTTCTGCATACCGTGCTCTTTATAAGCAGGATTAAATAGAGAAAATAATATTGTCTAGAATAAAAGCTGCTAAGTATCTGTAAAGATAAGGTCATGGAGATATGATACATGTCCCTTACTCGTGTGTAGTGCAGCATTAGATAAACCTTACTGCTATAGAAAAAAAGAATAGCATAGTAAACATATCTTTACTGTAAAAGAGATAATCTGGTTGGATACTAAACCAGGATCTTTCATCCCCAGCTACCCACATAGTTGACATCTTCATGTGTGTGTGATGTTGGGAGGTAGTTAAATTATTTGTTGTCTTGATGCCAAATGAATACACACACACAAAGAAGAAACCAAGAATCATAACAGGTCTAATCATGATAATTGTTCTGCATGTGTTCACGTTTCACACCTGCTGTGAGCACACAATTCTGTTGACATTATGTGGTCAGCATCTTTGTGTAATTGAGGGTACATGTAGGAGCTATAATCCTCCAATAGGAAGGTGTTCAGAACCTTGGTGAGTCAAAGATCCTGATCTGAACCCTTCATGGGATGTTTTCTGGGTTTGATTGTTGTACAAACTGATCCTAGAGGAGACACATTGTTTTTCCTACCCCAAGGGTCTGCCCCTCAGCTTTGCAGCATTAGCCGGTGGCTTTCAACAAAAATTCTGAATTAAACATGCACGATAAATTAATTTAGCAAAAAAGTCTAAATCCTGTATGAGCATTATAAATGAAATACTCCCAATTTAAACAGATCTGGAGTTTACTCGGAAATTAGTATGCCTAAAATATTGTGAGTGTGATGGATCTGACCTACAACTTCCTGGATCAGAACTACAACTTCCTGGATCAGAACTACAACTTCCTGGATCAGAACTACAACTCTCATATCAGAGAATCGGATTACAGATGTAATTTCTTGCAGTCCGTCTCTCTGTTATCACATCTTCAGGCTGCTGAAGTCTACCAATTTATTTTTTTTATGTCGCTCTTCCCCTGGACCTAAGTCTGATGTATGAGAGATTAAACACCCGTCTGGACTTCAGGTTACACCTCTCCCACATTGCTATAACCACTAGGCCAACACTCCCCAATAAGGCTGCTCACAACGGAACCGGACCAAAATCCATTCTCTCCCCTCCCGTGGTACAGAAACATGTTAAGGATCTTTCTATTTTTCATACAGTAGCAGCCATTCAAGATCGCCATTCCCAGTCAAACACCAGCCGAATTGCAACCACTCCCCTGCGACTCTCAGCAAAATCCCCTTCAAGCCACTGGCCTTCTTTTGGGCATGCATTTTCTTTTACCGTAAATCCTCTAATATAGCACGGGGCCTTTATTTCACTCAGGTACATCTTGGTCCAGGCCATTAACGGACGGAGGCCAGAATTGGAGGCAGGCCTCTATTTCTGTTTGATCAAAACAGACTACCAGAGGAATGAATAAAAACGAGATTGTGTGTCTCTTTGAACCTATAAAATACTAGGTTCATGTATTGAAAAAGTACAGTTACCGTAACGGTATACAGAACATTATTCAGACATCTTCCAGCAGCTGCAATTTTTCTGCACGGCAATATGAAAGAAAAAAAAGACACAGAATGGAATCTTGGCCAAACTGACTTGCGAAACAAAGTGTAAAAAAAAATTATGGAAACAGTTCTGCCATCACAGAGAAATTTTATTTGAGGCAGGCTAAGTGGAAGAAGGCTACCAGTATTATATATTTCAAGGGAAATTCAGAACAACGAAGGCCTACGAAATTCTGTTATTTTAAAGTTGCCTGGTTACCACCAGACCTACCGGTAATCACATTTGTCTGTCAGATCAGAACGATTGTGTAAGGCCACTACGATCTCTGTGTAAGGATGGGACTTCCCATGCTATTGGCTTGGATTCATTAGCAAACATTCTTCTTCTTCTTTATGGGATTTTACTGCCGGTTGGCACCGAACGAAATGGTGCATTACCGCCACCAACTGGTATGGAGTGTTGGTCTGAATGGCTACTACCTACTTATACTGAACAAAACCAAATCAACAAAACAAAAACCAACAAAACCAAAATAAGATTTGTATCCTCTAAATTACATTGATTAATCTAAGATAATGAAAAACAATTACATAGCACTTATCTCTTGAGTTCTTTCTAAGGATTTCTGTTGGCTAACATTGCCCCCCTGTGGTA
>NW_015150465.1:498212-499609 GCF_000732505.1 Cyprinodon variegatus
ACTGTACTGACAAAATCTAATAAATAAATAAATTGATTTGTATTGATATCACAATGGAGAAATTAACTCTCTGCATTTAGCCCATTCAATTTGGGGTGCAGTGTGCTGCCACTGTGCAGCACCTGGGGTTAAAGATCTTGCTCAGAGGCCCAGAGTGGCAGTCTGTGGGAGGGGGTTTCATACTCACAACCTCAGGATTCCAAGCCCTATGCCCTAACCACTAGGCCGCCACTCCCCTATAATTATAGATAGATAGATAGATAGATAGATAGATAGATAGATAGATAGATAGATAGATAGATAGATAGATAGATAGATAGATAGATAGATGGTAAATATTGTAGAGTTGTGCACAAACTGTAAACTGAATTAACAAAATGTATTTTTGTTTACACTTGTTTATAACAAATGACAAAATAAATCTGTCTAAGTCTAAGAATTCAATTCAGCATTCCATGACACAATTTATACAGAAACAAGCACATATTTCCTCTTTTATTCATTTATTTACATCTGATAACAACTGGTAGATAAACTCAAAAGTGAGACGTATCGTTAAACAATATTGTCTGTTGTTCCCTTTAAAAGCCTGAATGAAAGGCTACATTTTAGAAATGAAGTAAGTCATTAACACTGAGTGTCACTCCAGCTTCCAAAGAGACAATCTCACAAAAATCAATTAACCACAACAGCACAGAGTCTCAACTTCCCTCTGCTTTCGTCAACAAACACTCGTATTCCCGCTCAAATGTATAAAAGATACACTTGTGCCTGCCAAACTCCCAGTCATTTTTTCAGTGTCAGGCAGCTGAGAATGAAATGAGTAAACAACACCGGTCTGTCTCTGTGGAGCAGTGCTAATCAGCCTCCAGCTCGCTCATTAGTCTACATACTAAACACATCAGTCATTAGTCAGACTGCTAAATTAGCCATTTATTTGGCTGTGTGCTAAATACCAATGTCAGAGTTAAATGTATAATTTACCAGGCTGAAGTCCAAAGCACTTCTGTGATTAGGTGCTGCACCAGGCCCAGTTATTGGACAGAATACTTAGAGACCTACAACATTAGCAGGCACAGAAACCAGCCCAGTCAATATTAATTGGCAGGATCTATTATGTGCAGTATTTAGCAATGAGGCAGAGCAATCACTTGTAGAAAGCCTGGTCACAAGGTGTCTGAACAACGAGGAGTCAGCTGCTCAACCCAAGGCTTTTAACAAAAACATCAGTAAAGAAGTTCTCAGTAGAGTTCTCATAACCCGCCCTGCTGTCCAAACTCTACTTGTCAAATGAGGCTTTTAAAATAATTTGAATGATTGCTGATGAAGATTCTCAGTCATCCAGGTCATTCTAATGCCGTAAAAGTTCAAAAAATCCACTGGACTTGGTTTCCAAA
>NW_015150465.1:500138-502618 GCF_000732505.1 Cyprinodon variegatus
AGTGAAGGGCCCAGAACCCCCAAACGACCATTAACCCCCAGGTGACCTCAATGGCCAATCCAGTAGGAGGGATCGGAGCCACCTTTTGTTTCCCCTAATTCCTTGTTCCACCTACACTATATTAATCTCGTTGCTCCCCACCAATAGTTAGAACTGAAGAAGCCTCTTGGATGAGAGGCGAATCTTCTTCTAGGAAACGTCATGTCCAGTTGCCTAAACTGAACTTTTCAAGCAACACCTATTGCCCGCCTACCAAAGTTTGGTTTTAGCCAATCAGAAGGTAAAAGTACAAAGTCATTCTTTTAAATTCCTATTTCAAAGATTGTTTTGCTTTTTGAGAAACTGTTTACGGAGCCGAACGTACGTGTGTATCCCCCTGTGCTGCCAAGAGTAGAAGGTGGAAAGAATGCAAATTATTTAGTTCCTTTTTTCAAGTATGAAATTAAAAAGAATGCATCGGCAACTTCAAAATCCAAATAAAAAACAAATCAAAGGTTTGGCCGATTTTACTTGTCTTAGCATTAATAACAAGGCTTTTTAAAAGAGCTATCTGAAAACAAGCTAACTATGAAGTGAAAATGGTAATAAGAAAAATAGCTACACTTGCATAATGTATTCTGGATTTTTTTTAACATTTATAAAAAGCATATTTCTATTTAAATAAAACAGAATTCTTCTAGATGGGTCAAGGGTCAAATTATACTTATATTGTTTTTATGCAAGATTTTAAGGTACAACACAAACTCCTTGAAACTGTACCCTCTCTGTTCTCTGTTTTCATATTACGGTATTATCTCATATCCCTTTGTGATTTCCCACATGTTGAACCATCATAAAGTAAAATATTTTAGCAATCAAGAGACCTTTTAATTCTTCTGGAGATGAATCTAGTAGAAATATATTTAACAGAAAATGCAGAGAAAATTCAATCAGATTATCACTTAAGATTCAAACATTCCCCTTAGTTTTAAGTCTGAAGTATTTTTCTGGAAGTGCAAAACAGATGAGAAATAAAGTGATTTCACAAGCGTAAAACCTTAACATCATTTTCATGTCAAGTGCCATCACCTGTTCCATGTCTTGAATCTTAAAGGCCTCATCAGGGGGTAGAAACATCACTTTCTTAAAGCTGAGATCTAAAGCAGTAAGGAGGGAAGTGTTTGGAAACTGAGGCTGACACATAAACACTCCGTGCCATCTTAGAAATCAGAAAAACAGTGTCTTCTTTGAACAGCTAAAGAGTCTTGCTAAACTCCTAAGTACATCCCAAGATTTAGGANCATAAACACTCCGTGCCATCTTAGAAATCAGAAAAACAGTGTCTTCTTTGAACAGCTAAAGAGTCTTGCTAAACTCCTAAGTACATCCCAAGATTTAGGATTAAGGTCAAGGTTAATGCCGGATCTACGGAAAATAATTAAGGCCACTGGAAAAAAAAAAAAGGATTTTTTATTTCATTTTAGTTTTATTTGGAGAAAATGAACTCTGACTTTAATCTCAGAATTGGGATTTTTTTCCCATATTTATCTGTAATTTGGCCACTCTATGACTTTTCGGGGTCAGTAAAAAGCTCCCTCCCCTCAAATATGTAACCAAGAAGATTCCAAAAAAGAAAAAAAAAGGAAAACGATCCACTGGACTTTGTTTTCAAGTTTGCTATCCATACAGGAAGTGTCAGAAATAGTATTGAGTTTCAGGCTTTATAGAGTGGACCAAAAACACTTTGTTAGAAAACATGCAAATTGAACGGGACGAACGGGTCCACCCCTTTGGGGGTCATTTGAGTTCTTTGTTAGCCTGTAATATCCAATACCTTTCTATGTCACCAGTAAGACCAAAGAGATGGTGATCAGCTTCAGGAGAAGACCCCACCTCTCTCCCCTGTGAACATCCAGGGGCAGGACATAGAAACTGTTTCACCTGGGTGTTAACATCAATAATCAACTGGACTGGACAGGCAGTTTCTGTCCTAGGCTGCACTCTGGACTCGGTAAAGGAAGTGGCTGAGAGGAGTGTGCTGTCCAAGCATACATCCGTCATGGACAATACCTTCCACCCTCTGCACTACACTGTAGAGGAGCTGAGCAGCTCCTTTGGTAAGAGACTTTTACACCCTGTTTGTAAAAAGGAGCGCTACGGCAGGTCATTCATCCCATGCTGCGATTAGACTACACAATGCTAGACTACAATGGCAAAAACTTGTGCAATATCCATCCAACCATCCATTCATTTTCTTCCACTTATCCGGGGCCAGGTCGAGAAAACAGCAGTCTAAGCAAAGAAGTTCAGACTTCCATATTCAGACACACTACCTCCAGCTGCTCTGGAGGGACCCCAAAGCAGCACTTAGCCAGCCCAGAGATATAGTCCCTTCAGCGTGTCCACAACAGATTGGGCCTTCCACAAGGCCTCCTCCCAATGGGACATGCCTGAACCACTTCCAAAGGGAGGCGACCAGGAGGCTTCCGAAACAGATGCCT
>NW_015150465.1:503173-504675 GCF_000732505.1 Cyprinodon variegatus
ATTTTATGCTTTGGGTTAATTATAGAACTTTGTTTGGAACTTTTCCAGCCTTAGAAACCATGGTTCTTTTTTTGTTTAAATAGATTTGATTGTTTATTGATATGTGTTGCGCAATACAATTAAAATGGAACTGTTGAAATAATTTGGGTTTTTGTTGACCCATGATTTCATCTTTGAATAAGTGCACTTTAATTTAACTTGAGATATTTAGAAACATTGAAGCTTCATAAAGAAATCTTGTTTATTATTTAAATTATTTGATGTGTCTTAGTGCTGTGATTTATGGCATAACTAACTGACTTATTGTTTTTATTTATTGCTAAGATTAAATTTATTGTTTATTATTTTACTAATTTATGATTCTGGCCTGATTTCAGGTCAGGGTTTTTTTGTTGTGTGCTGTTCCTATGACTGTCCATTGGGTGGCAAGCTACCAAGAGAACCACCGATACAGTGTGGTAGGAAAAAGTTCTCACAAACCTGGATCCTCTGATTTTGTTTTCCCAATGGACCTCATGAACTGTGAACCTTTTACTAATTGAACTGAAGAGTTTAATTTTGTTTTGTTTTTTGCTCTTTTGAATTATCCTGTTGGAATATATTTGGTTTTTTTGTTTTGTTTTTTTCCTTTGAAATTATATTGATTATCACATTTGTGTGTATATCCTATTAATTCATATCCATATAAATTATATAATATAGCTCATTAACATGTATATGTAACCCATACTCTTTCTATTGGAAAATAAATATACAACTATTAATCATAATTTTCTTTCTTGTGCTTATTCACACTCCTTGACTCTACAGCCGAATCTACTTCTGAGCTCATATTGCAGTCAGGCAAGCCCAAGTGTTACAGTGGCATCAGCTCTCCTCTACGCTGCTGTCTGCTGGGCCCCTGGCAGCGCAAAGCAGGACAGAAAGAGACTGAACAAACTGGTGAGAAAGGCAGTTTCTGTCCTAGGCTGCACTCTGGAGTAAAGGAAGTGGCTGAGAGGAGTGTGCTGTCCAAGCAAACATCCATCATGGACCATACCTTCCACCCTCTGCAATACATTGTAGAGGAGCTAAGCAGCTCTTTTGGTAAAAGACTTTTACACCCTGTTTGTAAAAAGGAGCGCTACGGCAGGTCATTCATCCCATGCTGCGATTAGACTACACAATGCTAGACTACAATGGCAATATCCATCCAACCATCCATTCATTTCTTCCACTTATCCGGGGCCAGGTCGAGAAAACAGCAGTCTAAGCAAAGAAGTTCAGACTTCCATATTCAGACACACTACCTCCAGCTGATCTGGAGGGACCCCAAAGCAGCACTTAGCCAGCCCAGATATATAGTCCCTTCAGCGTGTCCTGGGCCTTCCACAAGGCCTCCTCCCAATGGGACATGCCTGGACCACCTCCAAAGGGAGGCGACCAGGAGGCTTCCGAAACAGATGCCTGAGACACCTTAGCTGGCTCCTTTCGGCGTGGAGGAGCAACAACTCTACTGCGAG
>NW_015150465.1:505121-510655 GCF_000732505.1 Cyprinodon variegatus
ATCTGCGAACAGCAGAGATTATATTCTGGGTTGATTGTTGACCAATATTTATGTTTTCTAAGCATGTAACACCCTAATTATGAACAAAAATGAAATGTCAGAAGAAAACATTGACAAGATGATTAAAATGGGCTCAGATGTTGAAGCTGTTCTTCGTGAAGAGGTACTGCAAGTGGAGCAAGTTGAAGAAAACAAGCTCTTGCTTCGAGATGGTCTCCTACTGGAAAATGTGCCGTATTGTGATGAACCTAGGAAAAAATCATGACAATCTTATTTACTCATTTTTGTGCATCAGCAAAGAGACATTTATCCATCATTTCCATCTGCTGTTAAATAAATAACAGGAAACAATCTTTAATGTTGTGATGACCTCCTGCATGATCCAGTTTGGCTTTCTGTTCATTTGTCATCAAATGTTTCCAAATATGTTCTACTGATGCTTTTGGTTGCTTGTAATAAATACAAACTGGTGCAAAATTAAATAATAATAAAAAAAACAGAGATCATATCCTGAGGTTCCATAACCGGACACCCTCCGGTCGCTGGCTGTGCCTAAACATTCTGTCCATAAATATAATGAACAGAACCAGTGACAAAGGGTAGCCCTGGCGGAGAGGAATATGCACTGGAACAGGTCTGACTTACTGCTGGCAATGCGAACCAAGCTTCTGCTGCGGTCAAACAGAGAGGGGACAGCCCTTAACAGCCTTCTCCACAAAGAGCCATCCACAAAACACATGTGTACTGGTTGGGCAAACTCCCACAAACCCTCAAGCAACCGATGAAGGGTATAGAGTTGGTCCAGTATGCCGCGACCGGTACGAAAACCACATTGTTCCTCCTGGATCTGAGATTTGACTATCTGCTGGATCCTCCTCTCCAGCACCCTGGTGTAGACTTTACCGGGGAGGATGAGGAGTTTGATCTGTAATTGTAGCACATCCTCCCATCCCCCTTTTTAAAGAGAGGGACCACCATCCCGGTCAACCAATCCAGTGGTACTGTCTCTGACCGCCACATGATATGGCAGAGACGTCTCAGCCAAGAAAGTTCTACAACGTCCAAAGACTTAAGGTACTAAGGACGAATCTCATCCACCCCCTGGGCCCGACCGAGAAGCTTTCTAAGTACCTCAGTGACTTCAGCCTGGCTGATGGGCTAGTCCGCCTCTAACTCCCCATCCTCAGTCACCTCCTCGGAAGGCACGCCGATAGGATTGAGGAGATCCTCGAAGTATTCCTTCCACCGTCAGACAACAGCATCCCTATTCGAGGTCAGCAGCTCCCCACCCGCATTGTAAACAGTGTTGGTCGAGGCACTGCTTCCCCCTCCTAAGGTGGTGGACGGTTTGTCAGAACACCTTCGAGGCCGACCGATAGTCCTCCTCCATGGCCTCTCCAAACTCCTCCCAAACCCAAGTTTTTGCATCTGCGACCGCACAAGTCGCAGCACGCTTGGCCTGCCGATACCTCTCAGCTGACTCCAGAGTCCCACTAGCTAACAAGGCCAGGTAGGCCTCCTTCTTCAGCTTGACAGCATCCCTTACTTCCGGGCGTCACCACCGGGTTCAGGGATTGCCGACGCTACAGGTACCAGAGATCTTACAGCCACAGCTACAAACGGCAGCATTGACAATGGAGGAGGAGAACATGAACCACTTTTGATTCCATGTCCTCAACCTCCCTCGGGATCTGGGAGAAAGTCATCTGGAGGTGGGAGTTGAAGACTGCACTAACAGAGGGATCCACCAGACGTTCCCAACAGACCCCAACACGCTTAGGCCTGCCAAGTCTGACCGGCTTCCTCCCCTGCCAGCAGATCCAGCTCACCACCAGGTGGTGACCAGTTGACAGCTCAGCCCCTCTCTTCACCCGAGTGTCCGAGACACTCGACCGTAGATCAGATGACACAACTACAAAGTCGATCATCAACCTCCGGCCTAGGGTGTGCTGGTGCCTCGTGCCCTTTTGGACGCCCTTGTGCTCAAACATGGTGTTCATTATGGACAAACTGTGATTAGCACAGAAGTCCAATAACAGAACACTGCTCGGGTTCAGATCGTGGAGGCCATACCTACTGAATACCCCTGTCCAGGTCTTACTGTCGCTGCCCACGTGGCTGTTGGAGTCCCCCAGGAAAACAACGGAGTTCCCAGTAAGAGAACCATCTAGTACCCCTCCCAAACACTCCAAAAAGGCCGGGTAATCTGCACCGATGTTGGGCCTAGAGGCTGACACAAAGGTGTCTTTTTGCCATGGCAGATCCTACCATGGGGCATTTGATACACTGTGCAATAACTATGTATATATAAATATCCATCTATATAAATACCCATGTAAACATCCTATGCAATTAACCTGTATAATGATCCTACTATAAAATCTTTTTTTTTTGTAAAGCTGTCATATCTGAACGCACTGTATATACTGTATATATCCCATGCACATTTTTCTTCCTTTGACACATTCCTCTCCTTTGACTTTTTGAGTTTATGTAACAAGTAAATTTCTCCACTGTGAGATCAATAGTCAATCAATCAATCAATAATGCTGTGATATAATAGGTCCTTCGAGATTTTATCACAGATGTGAATGGCAGATATAACTGAACCTGTATCTGAGTTAGATTTAACTGTTTCCATTTCCTTGGACACAGATCAGCATTTTAATTTAAAACAAACTCTTTTCTGAAGGCAGATGAAAGCAATAAGTGTAAATATAATTCTGCTTCCAAAAACACCTTTTGGAAATAATGTTTTGGAAAATCAGTATCCTTTAATCTCACATCATGGTTTAAAGCTGGATGTTTTATTCAGCACTGAGCCTGTATAATCAACTTATAACTCGCATCAATCTGGCATTTTAATCTCCATCTGCAAACAAAAACAGCTGGCTGTGATTTGATATGGTAACAGATTTTAGATTAATATGGCACATCCTGATTTGTTCTTCTTGTCATCACAGGAGCCGCAGAGCCTACTCTCTGCTTTCCTTACTTTCAGTGAGGGTGTGAAGGTTTACAAATCAGTAAAAAGGAAAAAAAACAAAATTATAATTGCAGGTGAAGAATTCTTTCCCAAATCCTCTTTTTAGGCGTGTATTAGTTTTTCCCCTGGGGATGAATGAATGAATGAAATATTCAATAAGGGGTATTGCTAGATCCACTTGTGTCAGTCATCCGAGGACTTTCTGTTACAAACTCTCGGGATATTTTGCAAATTCTTGTGAGATTTTGTTAGTAAAATAAATCGATACCGCGTCAATATATCAACATCTAAAAATATGGCAACATTTCGTGAATTTTCGGGGGATTTCGTAGCATAACGATGACATATAGCAATATTTCATTAGTAAAAGAGATTGATATGGTGTTTTTAAATGGCAATATATCAGCATATGAAGATATTGGGATATTTTAATGGATCAATATTTTTTCCCTCGTCTTTAGAAGTTTTTAAGTCTGTAAAAAAGAAGTTTTTTGAGGAATAAGAAGATGTAGTATTTTTTATTTTTTTTAGACTTTAGAAACTCAGAAGCTGATCAAATATCGGGTTAAATATCGGTGGGGTGGCCGATGTCCGATATTCAGTTTTAAGGCCGATACCGATAGGGGGCTGATTATATCGTGCATCCCTAGGTATTGCTATTATATTTATTTAAAAAAAATAGAAATACATCTTATTGTCCCACAGTGGGGAAAATTCAAAGGTGCCTCAGGCTAAGTGAGGTGTCAACACAGAATTCCTATACAAATCATGCGATGATTGCTGAAGTGAAAATGAGCTGAACTTTTCTATGATGCTAGATTTTATTTATTTTTCAAGTGTAGGTCGACCCTTGGCGAAGTCATCCACCGGTTCCTTTGTTTTCTGCAGTAGACCTTTCATATTTGAATAGACTCTGTCCAAGCATGTGTTGGGCGTCACAGCTAAGGTTTATAAAAGAGGCTTCTCTGCACCGTTCAGCAAGGTCTTATTGAAAAAACATCAGCATTAAGTTTATTTCTGCATCTGCTTTTTAAAATTCCACATAAGGAGCTTAGCTGATTGAAATAATGTAAATATTTCAAATAAGAACAAAAGTGTTCATAAGTGTGGTTGGATCACCACGCAGCAGAAACTTCTATTCTATGTATATTTATGTTTGTTTCATAGGAAAACAAATCTGAAATTCACTCTTAAAGTCGTAACACCCAGCCCTAGTTTATAGTCCAACCTTCTTTTATTTTAATATCAGCTTGATTTTCATTTTTATAGCTGTTTATTTATTATCATTCTCTTAAATGACTGATATGTATTCAGTATCTAATTACCTCTCTACCGCAGCAAAGTATCTTTTCATGTGTTTTTTCCTATTCTATTTCTCCTGTGCAGACCTTTGACTTGTTTTGCTACTGAATTGTGATCTATAAATAAAATACCTGGGCTAATATTTCTGGTTAAGCTCAGAACCTTGGATCTCCTCCATATATATAATCCATTTAAACTTTAACTTCTGGTTTAAATAACTTCAGGGGAACGTTTTCTGATTAAAAACTTGAACAAGTTGATGTTATTATTATTCCTTAAAATTTCACTAATAGTCATGTCAACTTTAGGTCCCTCCACAGGCCTGGAGGAGCTCCCTCACGGCTGCTGCTGCCACCTGCTGCTCATCATGGCCCACTTGGGTAGACTGGGACCAATCCCTTCTTCCCACCTCCTGTTCCAGAAACAACCACTGACAAACTCCTAATTACTCATGAAACACAGCTTCACAGAGGGGTGTCGGTGTGCAGCGTGACCTTCTTCATGCTCTAATGTGAAAACTGTTGTCACAAGATTGTGTTTAACCTAGAAATTTTAATATTTTCCTCAGTGCATCAGATCAATTTGACTGGAAGTGAGTCATCTCCCCTTCACTCTCCAGGAGAGTATGGCAGGCCATTTATTAGCTTGACTGAATGTCTAATCCAAATGTCAAATGCATTTCAGATATCTAAAATAACATTCTTCCTATCTAAAATAGAATTTTCAGATATGATAAATGTAATTCTTACCAGTACAAATGGTGTAACATTTCCCATTCATGTGTATTGGACTTTTACTTCCAGATATCTAAAATAATATTCTTCCTATCTAAGATAAACATTCTTTCTATCTAAAGATGAATTCTGATAAAGATCAACTCTACTTTCAGATCTCAATAATAGACTTATTACTAGTCATAAGGACAATTTCAGGTATCACAAATGAATATAACATTACACATGTCCAGAAATCCAAATCTTGATATCAAAAATATATTTCTGCTAAAAGAAATGTCATTACAGATATCAGCTACTTATTTTATGACTACTGTAAATCCTCTAATATTGGCCTGTATTCCATTAGCAGTCGGGTCTCTAATAATGGCCTGTGTTGCTGTCATCGCAGGTGAATAGTGGCTCTCATACAGGCCAGGGCTATAAGAACTAACAATGTTTCTGTTCAGTCCACAAAAACTTGTGATAATAACATACAAGTTAGGGCTGGGCGATATAGAAAAAAAGCTTAT
>NW_015150465.1:512441-514835 GCF_000732505.1 Cyprinodon variegatus
TTCCAGCTGCTCAGGCTTGAGGGAAGGCTGCTGGATCAATTTTTAAACTTTCGTTTGCTTAAAGGTCCTGTGAAGGATGAAATTACATCACAGTTTTGTTATTGGAGATCAGCGATTTTCTGTTAAAGGTCGATTATACTCACTGTTGTTCTGACCTCCTTACATTTATTTTACCACAATAAATCCCTTTATTCCAACATTCACAGTCAGATTGAACAGATCTCAAAGGTTGTGGTTTACCGCTTTAGAACCTAAAGCTGCTTTGAACTCAACCAGAACTTCCTCTCTGACCTTTCTGCTGGGTTTTGTGGTCCTCATGGGACTAGTTTTTCTCCAGATATAGTTTCTTCTTGTATCAAAATTATTTTTTTAAAAGCAAGAAGGGCTAAAATTCTGAAAAATATGCTGAATTAATAAAAATAGTACCCTTTCTTTAGCTATTGTTTTGCCAGCCATATTAAAAACTGAATAAACAAAATAATCTTTTCTTAGATATTATTAAACTTATTTATGAGACATAAGGCAGGAACCTCTTGGGTTACTGAAAAAAGATGAATATGTGATTTCCAAAGAACAGAAATGTAAAACTATCATGACAGGCATGTCACTCTGACATACTGTCAGAATACTCAGACTACTTGTCACTTTGTTTCAGTGAGGTGAATGCTAACTGTGATACAGCTTGTCCGTTTCCATGGTAATCTAACAATCTGCGCTGTTACTACCACCTGAGGTTGTTCTGTTCACACTCAGAGAAATATCAAGTCTAGACTCTATGCAGTGCATTGAGACACAAACTTCTATTTGTAGCACATCTTTCAGGGTAGATGTCGGAGATGACTGTGGAGGCATTGCAGAGACAACATTCCTGCTGCTTCTGTGATTTGTGACAACTTTCTGTGCAAGTCTCCTCCAGAGTAGCTCCTTTTTGCTTAACAGGGGTTTCAAGCCAAAGTTAGTCATACATTCCAGAAACCTGGTTCAGACATTCTATTCGAGTTAGTGGATTTAGTGCTTGCTGGTGAAGATTTGGTGAAGATGAACCTCTTGGTCCTCAAGCCAGACAGACTAAGTATGTCGCCTACATACATGTCCTACTCCAGCACACGGCATTCCTCGCCAAGGTGAGAGAACCTTGGCAGCCTTGCAGACTCACTCAGAGCTCGTCTGCCTGGCTGTGTATTTCCTGGACCGGGCCGCCTTTTACTGCCTTATTCTTATCTCTGCTCATGTGTCTTTGAACCCCAGTGGGCCTCAGCAGATGGCCACTCACACTGAGCCTGGTTCTGCTGGAGGTTTCTTCCTGTTAAAAGGGAGTTTTTCCTCTCCACTGTCGCTACAACGCTTAGTGTGAGGGATTGCCTTTTGGTGAATGAGTTGATGCAATCAACTGGTTTTCCTTAGATAGAAAACTTTAAATCATTTTAACTGGATGATCTGGTTGAATTGTAAAGTGCCTTGAGATGACATGTTGTGAATTGGTGCTATACAAATAAATTGAATTGAATAGGGAGGGATCTTAGATGCTATTGGCTTTGTTCAAAATGTGAATAGTCCCACACATTCTAATCTTCATACTTTGGAACTTGTGCTGACATACGGCATAGAATGTGAAGAAATAACAGTATTTCCTCCAAACCCTGTCCTATCTGACCCCTTTTTATTAGCTTTCAGGATTACTTTAAGAGAGTTCTCCTCCCCCTAAAGAAGGTTTCACTTTAGCAGATCATTATCAGATAGTGCAGTTATAAATTTAAAAGAATCTGTTCAACTTTCTCTCTCCTCTGTGTCACTGGGCAGTGCTGCAGAGTGCAAAAACGTAGTTTATTCCCCTTCACAGGTTGATGAGTTTGTTAATGGGGTTGCTAGTTCTCTGCGTACTGCTTCAGACAATACAGTCCCTGTGAAAATTGAAATGTTAAAAATAGAAAGCTCCTTGGTTTAATGCAGAGGTGCGTACTTTGAAACTAAATGCTAGGAAAATGGAGAGAAAATCACACTCCACAGGCCTAAGGGAATCCTACCTAGTCTGGAAAAATAGTTTACTGCTGTATAAGAGGACCCTTTGTAAAGCAAGAGCAGAATACTTCTCCTCATTAATAGAGGAGAATAAGAATAATCCTAGATTTCTTTTTAATACAGTTGCCAAACTCACCCAGAGCCATAGCTCTGTTGAACCGTCCATTCCACCTGCTCTTAGCAGATTGATCTTATTAAAAATAAGATCATAAGCACTCCTCTATCCGCGATTGTACCTGAGGTAGTCATGGAATCTGAACTGAGTTTAGACTGCTTTGATCCAGTTGAACTTTCTGAATTAGCTAAATTATTGTCTTCATCTAAGCCTTCAACTTGTATGTTAGATCCAGTTCCAACCAGGTTATTTAAGGAGGT
>NW_015150465.1:516776-518170 GCF_000732505.1 Cyprinodon variegatus
GCAGCCTTGCAGACTCTCTCATAGCTCTCCAGCAGGACCAGACTCTGACATGAGAGCTCACTCAGAGCTCGTCTGCCTGGCTGTGTATTTCCTGGACCGGGCCACCTTTTACCGCCTTATTCTTATCTCTGCTTCTGTCTCCTTGAACCCCAGTCGGCCTCAGCAGATGGCCGCTCACACTGAGCCTGATTCTGCTGGAGGTTTCTTCCTGTTCAAAGGGAGTATTTCCTCTCCACTCTCGATACAACGCTTAGTGTGAGGGATTGCCTTTTGGTCAATAAGTCAAAGCAATTAACTGGTTTTCCTTAGATAGAAAACTTTGAATCATTTTAACTGGAAGATCTGGTTGAATTGTAAAGTGCCTTGAGATGACATGTTGTGAATTGGCGCTATACAAATAAATTGAATTGAATAGGGAGGGATCTTAGACGCTATTGGCTTTGTTCAAAATGTGAATAGTCCCACACATTCTAATCTTCATACTTTGGACCTTGTGCTGACATACGGCATAGAATGTGAAGAAATAACAGCATTTCCTCACAACCCTGTCCTCTCTGACCACTTTTTATTAGCTTTCAGTATTACTTTAAGAGAGTTCTCCTCCCCCTAAAGAAGGTTTCACTTTAGCAGATCATTATCAGATAGTGCAGTTATAAATTTGAAAGAATCTGTTCAACTTTCTCTCTCCTCTGTGTCGCTGAGCAGTGCTGCAGAGTGCAAAAACTTAGTTTATTCCCCTTCACAGGTTGATGATTTTGTTAATGGGGTTGCTAGTTCTCTGCGTACTGCTTCAGACAATACAGCCCCTTTGAAAATTTAAATGTTAAAAACAGAAAGCTGGCTCCTTGGTTTAATGCAGCGGTGCGTACTTTGAAACTAAATGCTAGGAAAATGGAGAGAAAATATCGCTGCACAGGCCTATGGGAATCCTACCAAGTCTGGAAAAATAGTTTATTGCTGTATAAGAGAACCCTTTGTAAAGCAAGAGCAGCATATTTCTCCTCATTAATAGAGGAGAATAAGAAAAATCCTAGATATCTTTTTAATACAGTGGCCAAACTCACCCAGAGCCATAGCTTAGTTGAACCGTCCATTCCACCTGCTCTTAGCAGCAATGATTTTATGGGATTCTTTATAAATAAGATTGATCTTATTAAAAAAATAGGATCATTAGCACTCCTCTAACTATGATTGGTTTATCTCTAGAAGACGAGGCAGCATCTGAGGTAGCCATATAATCTTAACCGGGTTGAGACTGCTTTGATCCAGTTGAACATTCAGAGTAAGCAAAATTGCAAAACAAGTGTGAAACCACTTACACCATAATGAACTTTTTGAAGAGTTTCAGTCTGGCTTTAGAGCTCATCATAGCACTGAAACAGCTCTGGTGAAAG
>NW_015150465.1:520059-521694 GCF_000732505.1 Cyprinodon variegatus
CTAATGCTCCAAATGCTCCCGACTCTGCAAATGGACGTTGTGTTATGTTATTATCATTGTCCGGGTAACTAGAATGTTTTATGTCATGTGGCAATGTTCAGCCAATCTTATAGAGTAAAGTCACTGGCATGTGCAGGCCAAGAGCAGATCTGGTACCTACACCGGGTTGTAGAGAGACAATTCTGTTGTTCTGATTGGTACCAAGGTCTTTCTTTGTTAAGTTTGTCTCTCTTTGCATGCGTGGGTTCTCTCCAGCTACTCCAGCTTCCTCCAATAATGCACGATCATGGACATTAGTCTCTCTAAACTAGTCTGTCTCAGGGTTGACTGTTTCATTCTGTTTTTTCAGCGATAATATAATGAACTGTTCACCTTTAGGTCTGGAAAGACGAGGGATGACTAGATGGAACTCAGTAAATATTGAACCAGAATTGGAGGCTTTTCGGTTAAAGACGGAACATTTCACACTTCAGGTCTCCTCTAACAGGATAACGACAGAAAATCAACATCATCTAGAATAGAGGGGGGTCTGTGCAGCAGAAATGACTTTCAGCTGTGCTTTTCCTATTGGGATAAAGACCTGCTGAGGTATACAGAAAAAATTTGATCGCACACAGAAAAAGCTGTAGGTATTTGTGGCTGCGTCTGTTTTATTTACGTTTGATCAAATAGAGAAGAGGGAGGTCTGGAACTCTCTCCACTTTGTTCATTCATTTTTCTTGTGAAAAAAAAAAGAAGCAGTCAACACTTCAAACGTCCCTGACATGAACTTGGCTTTTCTTTCCATTAGTCATTCAGTTTGGAGCAAATTGATTGTGCTCATTCACATGGATTTCCTGCAGAGCTGGAGGACATAGGAAGTCAATCTGAAGCTTAATGGACCAACGAACAAACATCCCAGACAAACGACACACCTCAGTGGAAAACCCATGGATCCGAGAATCAAACTGAACATCTTCATCCATCAATTTCATTGTTTTTTGCAGCACAGATAAGGTTTGTAATGAAAAAGTTGAGGCGGATTAATTGAGAATTGCAGTTTTCACAACCAGCTGCTCATAAAACCTGGTAGGAAAGGCTTCTTTTCTGGTAGTGGGCGAACACCCCTGTGAGACGCTTTTCTCTGTCAGTTAAACCACGGTGATACCTGGTTTGATCTCAGCTCTATTCGACCTAATCTTTGTCATCTCTGCTGTTTTTTTCTGTATTTCCTTCTCTGAAATACTCCAAAGGCTCTTTCATACTTGCTCAGAGTGTGATCTTCAGGCTGGCTGCCAGCCAATGGCTGCAGATTAGAGATTAATGGACACAGATTTTTAATCCATTAAAATGCTGGTTGTGAAAGAAGATTTGTTGAAGCAGAAAATGGCATGAATGGACAACCATTGGAGAAGTGAGGAGGAAGGACATGAAAATAGATAAAATATAAGAAAAACTTTCTAGTGACATTTCATAAGACTTTTAAATTATGGATCTTTATCATGAAATTATTATACTATCATAGTATTAAAGTATCTGGTCATACTCAGAGTTTAAACTTCGTACTTTAAATATAAAATTATGAAATACTGTTCAATAAATGATTAGTGGTTCCTAGAATTTCTAAAAGTAGAATGGGAGGCAGATCTTTTAGTT
>NW_015150465.1:522178-530123 GCF_000732505.1 Cyprinodon variegatus
ATTACAAGCATGCTTAGTGTGAGGGATTGCTGAAGAGTCAATGAGTCGATGTAAAGTGCCTTGAGCTGACGTGTTGTAAATTGGAGCTATAGAAATAAACTGAATTTATTAATTTTGAAAATACAACCGGAGGGTGTTGGTAGTGTGTCTATTTCCAACATGTTGTTGTAAGAACAGTCTTAGTCTGTGATAAGAGCTCAGTGTGCTCTGTGTCAAGAGAGAATGGAAAGTTTCTGTAGGTTTATAACAAGAAAAGTGAGTAAGAAGCTGTCATAATGAGATCCTGTTTTCAACAGAGACCATGACCAGAGAATGTCCCATATTTTTTCTTTGAAAGAGGACAGACTGGAGGAATAAATAGACCGAAGTTTAACACAAACACTTCTACCTCTATGTTTTCTTTTGTCTCACCCCTACTGCACAGGTAAGGGAGTTAAAACCGGAAGGAGGACTACTTTCGGCCCTCCGCTTTGCTTCCCTACCACGGTCAGGTGGCAACTACAGGAGAGGTTAACAGTGTGAGCTGGATGGAATTAGTAGGACTGTTCTATAACTGCTCTTGGTTATTTTTTGTAACAACAAATGTTTTCTAGTAAAAAAAAATTCACTTTTCCTTTAAATGAAGCCATATTTGCAGGTAAGGTGTGGTTTTAGCATTAGAAGTTAGTATATAGACCAGACCTCCTAATGCCCAAAAGCTAAAACTGCTGTTTGATTCTAGATGAGTTAAAAAAAAAACAAAAACAAGAATGATTAGGTAAATCGGCTGTTAGTCCAAACATAACATAAGCATAATATAACAAAGCTCCAATGTTTCCCACAGTTGCAGGTTTCCCAGAAAGCAATATTGTACCAGAAAACATTGAAAGACATTCTACCAAAAAACACAAACTCTTGTGCTAAATGTTTGTTTTTTCTGCATAAACAGTGAATTTGTATGCATTAGATCATCCCTGTGCAACTCTTCATCCTAGTATTAGTTTGGTTTAAGTTATATCAATCTTCAGCGCTCCCTCCCTTTAATGCTCCCTGCATGCTGCTGCTCTCAAAAACTCACCTATGTAACTTGAGAGGGTCACATTCAATAAATGAGACATTTGTCCCAAAGGCAATCTGAGCTTACCTTAAACACTACAGCTAACTATTACCCCTTTTACACTTCCCGAAAAAAAACAGTTTAAACCCAGGAACAATGGTGGCATTTATAACAGCTCACTGACGCGTGTCTACCCAGGTCAAATGACTCTGCAAGTGACCCGTGTTAAAATTGCCTCGGCTCTGATCTGCATGCTGTGGATACATCAGAACCGCTAAATTACGTGACACCATTGAACACAATGCACTAACATCAACATACCACACCAGTCGCTTCTGATCTGACAAGCAGAAACAACTCTGTTTACATTGGATGAACATGGAGCAGCTCTGGAGAGAGGGATTCAGAGAGATAATAGAGAGAAACTATAAAGCACACTGACTACGCCCTGGCTTCCTGATATGTTGCCCTCCATTGTTTACTTCCCTGATATTTGTCGCACTGATGACATCATCAATGTCAACCCAGCGCGATGGCGTCACCAGAGATGCAGCTGCCAGTGAGGGGGTTAGACCCAGCTCTTTTAGCCAATGGGAATGGAGCCAAATGCTGATTGTTAGCCAGTCGACCCGTGTTTGAAAAACGCGCTTTAATGCAGTATTTTCAGTGGGAAAAATGATGAAGTTGTCGTTAGCTGATCAAGCAGATCTGACCTTCACCTACCTGACCAGACATCTTTGGTCAGACATATACTAGTCCAAAGTGGTCTGCAATGGGATTCCAAAATGCTAACATCTCTCTTTTTCCAGCATCCACTCAGCATGAGCTGACCGATTCAGTTTCTTTGGATCCTTGAAAGGAAACCATTTCAGCATAGCGTCCCATTCTGCTGAAAAAGTCCATCGATCAGCCTGAATGAAAAAGTGGGATGTAATTTTTGTTTTACCTGTTGCCCTGGAATGGATCCTCATACATAAATTCATCTACTGTGCATTCCTCTTTAAATTTGATAATGTATGTAGTTTTAGTTCAGGCTAAAATAATCTTGTTCAGTATTAGAAATTATTTTAAGTTCTTGTGTTTTAACCACATTTTAATGACTTTCTTGCCAATGTGGATGTAGCCGTAATATACAAATTAAGTGAAGGAGTCATTTACTCACTGTGTAAAAACCCTTAAGCCCAGAGGGCCTTAGGAGCATATTCCGCATTAAATGACATATCTGGATTAAAGTAAGTTCAGCTCCCAAACTATAATTGGAAATACAATTGTTTGTATTTGTGTGACAGAAAGGCATTGGGGAATATTTTTCAGGTGGAAATACTATTTTAAATGTCACCATGTCTGATTTATAGGTGATTAAAAAAGAAAAACTTTAAAATATTTAGCCTCACCTAATTTTTTTCTGAAATAAACACTGCAAAACACCATGAAAGCCCATTTGAAACTCTAGATNTTAATGCAGTATTTTCAGTGGGAAAAATGATGAAGTTGTCGTTAGCTGATCAAGCAGATCTGACCTTCACCTACCTGACCAGACATCTTTGGTCAGACATATACTAGTCCAAAGTGGTCTGCAATGGGATTCCAAAATGCTAACATCTCTCTTTTTCCAGCATCCACTCAGCATGAGCTGACCGATTCAGTTTCTTTGGATCCTTGAAAGGAAACCATTTCAGCATAGCGTCCCATTCTGCTGAAAAAGTCCATCGATCAGCCTGAATGAAAAAGTGGGATGTAATTTTTGTTTTACCTGTTGCCCTGGAATGGATCCTCATACATAAATTCATCTACTGTGCATTCCTCTTTAAATTTGATAATGTATGTAGTTTTAGTTCAGGCTAAAATAATCTTGTTCAGTATTAGAAATTATTTTAAGTTCTTGTGTTTTAACCACATTTTAATGACTTTCTTGCCAATGTGGATGTAGCCGTAATATACAAATTAAGTGAAGGAGTCATTTACTCACTGTGTAAAAACCCTTAAGCCCAGAGGGCCTTAGGAGCATATTCCGCATTAAATGACATATCTGGATTAAAGTAAGTTCAGCTCCCAAACTATAATTGGAAATACAATTGTTTGTATTTGTGTGACAGAAAGGCATTGGGGAATATTTTTCAGGTGGAAATACTATTTTAAATGTCACCATGTCTGATTTATAGGTGATTAAAAAAGAAAAACTTTAAAATATTTAGCCTCACCTAATTTTTTTCTGAAATAAACACTGCAAAACACCATGAAAGCCCATTTGAAACTCTAGATAAACCCTCAGACTTTATAGAGCCACATCTTGACTTTAACTCAAGCAAATTTGGACTGAATAAGTTGAAGCATATTCCACAAAGCTTTTAGTGTGCAGTGTGCCAGATGGAAATGGGATTTTAGCAGTGGTGGCAAAACTGGCCAAATTATGCCAAATGCATTTTCCCACTCATAAAAGGTAATCTGTTCTAATTTCCATTATTGGAGACCTTCAGCATAAGGCAAAGCCTTTGCTCCTAAGATTTAGCCGTTGTTTCAATTGATGTTTACCAATAATATCTCCAAACTGAATAGAAATTAAGAATAACAGAGCAAGCTAATGTAAATCATGTCGGTTACATCACCTTAAATGGTCTCACAATGACCTCCAACCCCTCCTTGGAAAGGTCTGAGCCTCTAGTTTCCAATGATGGCGGCCATTAGGGGGCGGGGCTAAAAATGAATACCTGGTGTTGCATTACTCCTGCAGTCAAACATTTCAGATCTCCTTTTATTTATGTACACAGCTATAAAACGAAAAGGTTTTGTGAAAAAATTATATTGAAACACGTTTTTAGAAATTTTAAGAGCAACATTTTAAAGGGATGTGGTTGAAACACCATGTGACTGGATCAACATGAGCAAGTGCCAGATGGGTCCAGTATTGGGTGCGGCGGGCTCAAGGGGTTAACCTCTGTTACAGATAGAACACCTACGCACCAACAGACAAACACATATTGTAAAAAAGCTAAAGTTACTACTTATTACTGCAGTACTTGAATGCACCACATCCTGTGACTCCAGAATGTTTCATAATCTGACCCAGAGAAGCGGTTTCAGCAGTTTCTATGTGTTTCGATGAAAGTGAATGAATGAATTACAATGCAAGGGCCTCAGTAAGACTGTAAAACAATGATGTGTATATGGGGGGGGGGTAGCTGTCGGCACAACCCAGAGGCATCCTTAGTTGAACAGAAAACAAAGGAAAAGAGGGTATGTCCATTCCGGTGGGACAGACACACACTGAGGCAAAGTGCAGAACAAGCAGCGGGATCTGCAACAGGTGGGTGGGGGGTGGGGGGCAGCTTGAAGAGACACGTTCCTGTTTTTTTCACATCAGTCTTGTGTTTCCTGTCTGTCTAATCGGTCTGTATAGAAGCTTTTCCACAAATAAAGCAGATCAGTAAGAACATCATATTCCCTCTTTGCTTCAGGCAGAAGCAGCCTGGCTCCCACACAGCAATTGCTGCAGATCATCTTTGACCTTAGCACATAAAAAATTTACCAATATGAGCATTAAACTGGAAAAAGAATGAAAAGATCAGCAAGAAGCATGATTAGCTTACTGTGTCGTAAGCTTACCTTCTGTTAGGCCCATGTGGATGCTCCAGTAGTTCTGCAGACATTGCAGCTCCTTCTTCATCCCCCTCTTGCAGCGACAGTCGTACAGAGGAGAGTCCTGCAGCACCTCCAGTGCCCTCTGGCACTCTTTGGAGGCCAGCATGGTGCTGCGCTCTTTGTCCCCGCCGGACAGACACTGGCGCATGATCCGGTAGCGCGAGCTACATTGACTGTTCTGGTTGCACAGCTCGGAGGCTCGGACGCAGTCCAGAGGTTCCCTCCAGTTGGGGGATCCCAGCTCTGATTCACACATGCACACATCTGGAAGCCAAATGGGAGAGCAGAGTCAGGGCTGTGTAACCCAACAGACTGGGTGTCAAAGTTTAAGGATCATTTACCCTACATCAACTTTTTTATTGTGATAGTTAATTATGTTGAACACTTCAAAGAAGGAGACAGGTCGCCAGCGGAGGATCTAGGATCCTAGGAGATCAGGGGCTTAGCCCCAAGGGTGAAGATGAGAGAGTAGACTTTCTTCTAAATTCCGTTCTAATGTAAAATATAAAGAAATTTCTACTTTACTACATGCACACACATAACAATTCCCCCTCCATTACATGGGAAGAAATGAATTCACCTGCAAGTCTTTAACTGTGTTTATTCCTCTCTTCATCAACAGCAAACTCTGTGGATTTGGTCAAATTTTATCATTATTTGCCAAAGTTATCAGAGGGAAATCATATATTTTAGCCGCCTGATAGAATCCGTTTCCCCATAACATGGGGAAAAAATAAACAAATCCAGTGAAACTGTCATTATTTTTCATATATTATGTTTAAAACATTTATTATTTTAAATTTTTAAATCCAAAATAGTTGTTGGATTATCTTTATTTAATGTATTTTAATTCTTAATTCCAAATGTCTGCAATAGCATTGCTCCAGACATTTGGAATTAANAACCTTAAAGTAATCAAAAAGTTATCAAAAGTAATTAGTAACATTACTTTTTAAAAGTAATCGAAAAGGTTACACTACAATTACATTTTAAACAAGGTAACTTGTAACTGTAACGGATTACATTTTTAAAGTAACTTACCCAACACTGGTGCTGTTGCATTACTCCTGCAGTCAGACATTTCAGTTGGAATTTTAAATCTCATTTTATTTATTTACACAGCTATAAAACCAAAAGTATTTGTGAAAAAATTATTTTGAAACATGTTTTTAGAAATTATAACAGCAACATTTTAAAGGCATGTGGATGAAACAAGTCCGTGTATGATTCATTCTGTGCTTTTTACGTTTTAAAACAAAAACAAAATAACAAAAAAAGCATGTGGTTTTTTGTTTTTCCGTTTTTAAAACGAAAGTAAAAAACCGGCATTTGCAAAAATGAAAAAAGGGTACATTTTGGTTTTTTTTTAAATGCAATGGTTAAACCAAAGACAAACTTTTTATTTTTTCTGTTTTGTTTTTAATTCAACGGACCTTATTGCAGAACCGGAAATGAAGACCTGAACTCCCAACACATAACTTTATTGGTTACCAGTAGGTGGCGGTAATGTACGCCTTCAATTTCTTGCCAACCACCATTACAATACACAAGTAGAAGAACTTTTTCAGTTAGCACTACCAAAATGGAAACGAGTAATGTGGAGCTCCATAGCGGCTCAAAGCATCACTGATTTCAGAGTGTGTTTTTCCTCTCTAAAAAGTTCGATAATCAATGCAGAAAACGGTTCAAGTGCAGCCATCGCCTTTTGTTTTGATGCCGTCTTCATCCACTGTAAATGATTTTTCTTTGCCGACTTGCTTCATTTCCAGTACCGCTACATATTAAAACACAACCGTATTTCTTTTCACTTAGATGGCAAAACAAAACTCAAACACTGTTGATTTTCTATTAATTCGATTTTTCATTTTTTCGATTTAGGTTTTAAAAAACGGAAAAACAGAAAAACCACTTGTTTTGTTTTTTCGTTTTTGTTTTGAAACGAAAAAAACCAAAGAACGAACAATACACAGATTGAAACACCATGTGACTGTGTTTTGGACATTTTCATAACTAGATCAACATGAGCAAGTGCCAGATGGGTCCAGTATTGGGCGAGGCGGGCTCAAGGGGTTAACCTCAGTGACAGATAGAACACCTACGCACCAAAAGACAAACACATATTGTAAAAAAGCTAAAGTTACTACGTATTACTGCAGTACTTGAATGCACCACATGCTGTGACTCCAGAATGTTTCATAATCTGACCCAGAGAAGCGGTTTCAGCAGTTTCTATGTGTTTCGATGAAAGTGAATGAATGAATTACAATGCAAGGGCCTCAGTAAGACTGTAAAACAATGATGTGTATATGGGGGGGGGGTAGCTGTCGGCACAACCCAGAGGCATCCTTAGTTGAACAGAAAACAAAGGAAAAGAGGGTATGTCCATTCCGGTGGGACAGACACACACTGAGGCAAAGTGCAGAACAAGCAGCGGGATCTGCAACAGGTGGGTGGGGGGTGGGGGGCAGCTTGAAGAGACACGTTCCTGTTTTTTTCACATCAGTCTTGTGTTTCCTGTCTGTCTAATCGGTCTGTATAGAAGCTTTTCCACAAATAAAGCAGATCAGTAAGAACATCATATTCCCTCTTTGCTTCAGGCAGAAGCAGCCTGGCTCCCACACAGCAATTGCTGCAGATCATCTTTGACCTTAGCACATAAAAAATTTACCAATATGAGCATTAAACTGGAAAAAGAATGAAAAGATCAGCAAGAAGCATGATTAGCTTACTGTGTCGTAAGCTTACCTTCTGTTAGGCCCATGTGGATGCTCCAGTAGTTCTGCAGACATTGCAGCTCCTTCTTCATCCCCCTCTTGCAGCGACAGTCGTACAGAGGAGAGTCCTGCAGCACCTCCAGTGCCCTCTGGCACTCTTTGGAGGCCAGCATGGTGCTGCGCTCTTTGTCCCCGCCGGACAGACACTGGCGCATGATCCGGTAGCGCGAGCTACATTGACTGTTCTGGTTGCACAGCTCGGAGGCTCGGACGCAGTCCAGAGGTTCCCTCCAGTTGGGGGATCCCAGCTCTGATTCACACATGCACACATCTGGAAGCCAAATGGGAGAGCAGAGTCAGGGCTGTGTAACCCAACAGACTGGGTGTCAAAGTTTAAGGATCATTTACCCTACATCAACTTTTTTATTGTGATAGTTAATTATGTTGAACACTTCAAAGAAGGAGACAGGTCGCTTCTTTTGCTGCCATAATGCAGAAGCTGCACCTGTCTGAGTGAGCTCAGTGAATAGGTCAAGCTCTTATATAGCACTCGATC
>NW_015150465.1:535956-541575 GCF_000732505.1 Cyprinodon variegatus
AGACTTGACTTGGACTTGCAAAAAATGACTTGTGAACATGTCTGGCATAGCGTAGCATGCAGTTCATCCTGTTAGTTCTTCTTTACTCATCAGTAAACACATGAAATTATCAACATCATCAAAAGACTTATTGTTTGTTCTGTCCCTAATTCTGCCAGTCCTGCAAATATTTTTGTCCATTTCCATTTGAAAGGCTTGAGCTTCATCTAGCTGCAGCTAAGCAGTCAGACCAACAGCAACCAGGGGTTTCTTTGTCTCGGCGGCTCACACCAGAGGTCCTTAGGAGGCCTTCTCTCCAGTCTGGCTCTGTAAGTTCTGAAACTCAAGACAAATGTGTTGCAAAAAAGTCTGTTTTGCAGCAGTCTTGTAGTCTTTTGGGCCACTTTTGCTGCCCCTTCGACGTGCATGCCAGGCAGCTTCATGGGAAAAAGAGTGTTCTGTGGTTTTATCTGTCCTCAACACAGAGGGTGGTGGTTGGTCACACCTCTTTGGGAGTTCCTGTGACTCCTTTTGGAGGTAGCTGATGGGTTTTAGAGAGCTGCAGTTATCTGGTCATCATCTCAAGATGGAAGATGGACACTGGTTCCCAATGTCCAAAAATCATGGCATATGGCACAGAAACTTCATGACGCACAAAAACTTCAAAGTCCGATCGAAAAATTCTCGCACGACTGGATAAGAGGGCCGAAAAGGGCAAAAAATTGTATAGTTTATGCCCGGCTTTAGGGGATGGTGGTGTCAGGGTTATGCCCTATGTTTAAGTTTATTTTTAGTTTCTTTGATATTCTATGACTTTGTAGTTGCTTTCTGTCAGTGTGGTATTTTTTAGTCACTCTCTGTTGCTCCCTTGTGTCTGTTCCATCACCTTGGCTCCCTCGTAGTATTATTTGTCCATTTGTTCTTTTCTCCATATATAGACCACCTCTTCAGATCCTGTTTTCTGGTTTCTTGTTGTTTTGTTGCTTCCTTGTCTCTTGCTCCCCATGTGTTTTTTCCCTGATGTTTATTGGATTATGTTTGGTTTTCAGTACAGTAGTAGCCATTCCCCACTTTCCTTGATGGGTCCTTGGCTGGTCCTTGAATGATCCCCTACAATTCCTTTTTTAACATCAATGCTTTATCTTCTGGTCAGACCATGTAATTCACTTAAAGGGTTTAGTCAGAGTAAAAAATATCTACCCATCCTCAAGCCCTGTGTATTCAATGTGGAGATATTTTATCTTTGTTTAGAAAAACTGTTCTTGTTTTAAATGTTCCTTGAGGGTTTCATTTTAGTATCCAATACTTCTCATTTGGGTTAATACTGAGGCTGAAACAATTAATAGGATTAATCAATTATAGAAATAATCAACTAATTTAGAAATAGATTAATTGTTAACTGGAGTATAGAGACACTAAAACACGCCTTTAGCTTACAAATCTATCAACTTAGAGCAGTAATTATACTAAAATTATGCCAAAATCATTAAAACACTTTTTGCATTTATGATCAAAAGATATTTTACGTCTGTCAATCTGCTCTACCCAGCCTCCTCAAGTGGAAAAGTTTTAGTTTCACGTGGTTTGATTTCGTAAAAAGTCTTCCTTAAGGAACTTTTGGCGATCCAATTATTAATCGATTAATCACAAAGATTATTGACAGATTAATTGATTTATAGTATAATTTGAATTTGTATTTATTTTGATTCCTTAGCTTTCGGTCAACATATTTATGTTGTTTTTTTATATCAGTTAGAAAGAATAAAATGCCAAAAAATACTCAAGTTTAAAAGATTATATAAAATGCTATTTATTTTTTAATCAGTTATTGTATGTTTCACTAATAGACAGTCATCAATAGTTTTAACTGAAAGAGGAACTCATGGTAAGACAAAATGCCCAAAGGGGGACACAAGTCAAAAAAAGTTGGTAAACACTGCCTTACAGCCAGGGGGCGGAGCCAGAAGGGTAGAACATTAACTGTCATACTGCAGGTCTGGTCTCTGTCTCTTCTCTGCAGGGCGTGACAGGCAGGTGCATTTCATCCTAGTCAATCAGGAGACTACTTAAGGAGCTGGGACCAGGAGGAGGGCGTCAGTTCTTTCTCTCTACCAGCGTGGTGAACCAACCAACTTTGCTCCTAGATATTTCTTAGCCAGCTCTAATTCTGTGCCTTTGTCCTCTCCCTTCTAGTTCACCAACCAAGCCAACGGAACCTCCAAGCCCGGACCTTCCTCATCATTTGGATCTCTCAGGTCTCAGTCTGCCTCGGCCCTCCTCCAGGAGCCCGCCTGCCTGTCCAACCTCCTACACACCAGATTGAGACAGTCTCAGTTTGCACCTGGACCCCGGACACCATCCTCCCAAGCCTAAGACAAACCCTGTGAGTTCAGCATTCTCCACCTTCACATCTTCTCTGACCAGTTATTCACCACTAACCAAATCTTCTCCCCAAGCAAAACCCAGGAAGATCCTGTCTCCGTGGTTGAACTTGAACTTGAATGCATCCTTACGCAGCCGGTTTCTGCAAAACCTTTGATTGGTTAAGGTGACATGCTGCTCCTTTGTGCTTCGTGCATCAAAACAGAACGAAGCGGCAGCACACAGGATCAATGAAAAGCATTTCCTTCCCTGGTATGTACGTTTATTGTTACTAAATTAAACAAAGTGCTGTTTTAACTTTGCACCACAATACTTGAGCTTAGTGTTACCTATGAGTATTACTACTTCAATTACTAGTCTGAAACGGATGAATACCGTCACACTGGCATGAAGACACTTAAAGAACTTGTCCTTAGCAAAAATGTTCAGCAACAATCACAAATGAGGTAGAATTATTCATACTGGTCTGTGTAATGTAGCATATTGTCATGATTTGAGTAAAAAGATTTATTTGAAAATAACAAAACAGTGGTTCTGTCAGAACCGGGAGTCTAGTCATCCTGGAACACAAAACAGGAGATGAAAGTCTGACTTGAAAAGATTCAAAAATTATAAAAGAAACAAACTTGAATTACCAGGTTCAGCTCCAGCAGGGTGGGGCCCAATTAGAGGTAGGGAAACTTGAGGGCTTGGAGATTGGGGGCTAAAGAGAGCAGAAGTACAGACATCCACAATCCAGTTTGAAATCCTTTTCCAGTCCAGGGTCATGCACAAATGATCACTCAGGCAGAGGATTTTCAAAAATCCAGTGGACTTAATCAGTGTCAGAGTTTTGCAATATTCAGCATCAATCAGATAGAATACAAGTTACTCAATGGTAAGGTCAGGACTTTGGCAGTGGTCAAAGACAGGTAGGGTAATACTCGGCTCATGAAGCAGGGCTTGAAAGCTGTGAAAGGCAGACGATCTCGCACAGAGCAGGGGAAGAGCAGGAGCTTAAACAGAGAGCCGCCCAGGTGGGAACAATGAGTGCTGATCAGGAGAGGTAGAGTGAACAAAACAGGGAAGGACTAAACTCATGAACACATATTGGTGCATTGAGAGCCTTGTGTATGAATTGCGGGGCATCATTTCTGAAAGAGGAGCCTCTGCTTGCTTTGGGGAAAACATTCAAGTCAGACTTTGAAGACCTTCAGCATGAGACGGCTTCTTTTAACACTAGATGTCCCGGAGAATTTCCAGGACCAGATATCATATGGGTCCTAGTTCCTGAGCTGAGAACAGGTCATAACCATGTTTTTCCAACAAGGCAAGGCAGAGCCTATTTATATTGTCCATTCACCAACAGACTCATTTATATTGCAAAGCTCACTATGAGAAAGAAAGAACAACTTAGAGAATAATTGTATTTTTTCTGTTCTTGCGTTTTCATGTCATTCAACATTTCAGCTTAGAAAATGACAAACAGTCTGATTTCAGTTTAGCAGTAACATTTATTTCGCCAAGGAAAATAACTACATATGAAGCTACAATTGTCCCATTTAGCAGTTTTTACAAACCCAAGGTGAGTCCTTCCTGCATGTGTGACAGGTATACTTTGTGCAGTAAAAACAACGCTCAGTGCTCTGGTTCCTGTTGCAGAGATTGATCACCTGGCCTGCTTATAATAATAATGAAAAACTCTAAAAAAAAAAAATAGAGTTTAGCACATATTGTTTGTAGTGTGAACTAGATGAGGTTATGTGTTATGTGGCTATGTGTGCTACAAGTTTTGTGGAACTACAATGATCCATAGTGTAATTATTGTCTATTATATGCTTATAATAACAATGAATAAATCTCCAAAAATACAGTTTGGCCTATCTTCCCAAAGTAAGAAAGAAAAGAATGTTAGAACTGTAAATATACAGTCATATGTTTATATAACTATTTCCTATGTATTTATTACTGTTTTCAAAGCTACACTTTAAAATATGAAATTATCTAGAGCTGTTCTAAACGAAATTTATTTTTCTTTACACTTGTGTATAAAAAATAACAAAATAAATCTGTCTAAGTCATAAGTAATTATTGGCTTTATATGCTTATAATAACATGAAAAATTTAAAAATATAGAGTTTAGCACATTTTTCCAAAGAGTTGTAGTGTGAACTAGATGAGGTTATCTATATTTGGTGGCTCTACAATGATCTAGAGTGTAATTATTGGCTACTATATGCTTATAATAAGAAAGAAAAAATCTCCAAAAAATAAAGTTTGGTCTATTTTCCAAAGTAAAAGTTGTAGTCTGATCCAGATGAGGTTATCTGTTTATCCTACACGTTTGGAGGCAGTGCAGTAATCTATAGTGTAGTCATTGCTCATTTTATACTTATTCTAATAATAAAATAGAGGTTAAATTTGTCATTTAGACTTTTGGAAATACCTCAGAAAAGTATTATTTTCGAATGCAATAAATGTGATAATAATCCACCTCTCCTTGGTGACGCTTTTGAATATTTCTCTCCGATTATTTTGCAACTTGCAGAGCTGCTCCTCCTGCACATTTTTGTGTTTGTAGTCTAACTGAACCCTTTATATATTGACCCCCCCCAAATAGTACCCTGCCACCCCTGTTTTAAAAGCCTCGCTCTGCCGCCGCTTACAGCATTGACCTAAGCCGTCCTCAGTTCCTGGAAAGAGGCATCAACAGAAAAAATCTAAAAAAAAGGAAACGACATAAACCAAACATCAGCCAGCATTCTCTACCTCTCAACTCTTCTTTGCATTTCCAGGAAAAAACATGTAATAGTTTTCTGAAAATCAAAGTTTTCTGTTTGTTTCTGCAAGCAGCTCAGTTCCTTGAAAAGAAATAAAAAGACAGCAGCAGGTTTCATTGGCTCTGGAGACGGCATCTAAATATAAATCTGCTAAATTCACCTTGAAGGTTACACTTGGAAGGGGGGATAACATCCAATTATGCAAATTCAACTTTGCTGAATTAAATAATTGATCAACAAATCAACCTTATCTTCCTAAAGGTGATGAGTTTTGACCTCAACATGGGTGAAGCAGACTTACTTGGTAAACTGGAAAGAAACTAGTAAATGTTCAATATTTCTCTCCGATTAGATTCAGAAATAGTTAACATTGGAGTTCATAAAGCTGCAGCTTTCTGTTCTACAATATAATTCTTTCATATTTGGTTAAACTTCCACACTGAGTTCACAAAATAACCCATGAGGTCAGTGACCCGATTCTGCCCACTAGACATTTTGG
>NW_015150465.1:542357-543418 GCF_000732505.1 Cyprinodon variegatus
ATATCGTGCATCCCTATATTTTTTTCTTTATGTGCATTTTTGTTTTTTGTTGTTGTAGCAGTCACAGCTTCATTCCATCATGTACTTATCCTCACTCAAAATGTTACAATTTTTTACCCAAGATATAATGGACAAAAGGACACCTTGTATAAGGCTTCTGCGCTCGATCCTCGCTTTAAGGTCCTTCCATTCCTGTCTGCTTCAGAGCAAAATGACACCTTCTCCAGGCAGCAGGCTGAGGCTGCCACTACTGCACACCATGTATTTAGCAATGTTTTTATTTAATAAGAATTTTTCCACTCATGATTAAGATTGGATTACAAAGAAAATTACTTAATTTTAAAGTTAAATTATGCTCACTTTCTTTTTTTGTCCAATTCAACAGCAAGATAATGATGGCAATGATACAGATGAAAAACTGAGGAAACTTTGCCCAAGAAATCCAGCACCTTGGAGTCTCTCCTTGGGACAGTTTATTTACCAACAGTAAAGGATCAAAGACTAAAAACTCCAGCAGAACGGGCTGAAGATGAAGTCAGAAGATACAAAGCTGAATCTCCTGCAGGGCTGAATGAGAATCCTCTGATTTGGTGGAAATCAAATGAAAGGGAATATCCACTGTTGGCTCGCCTTGCAAAGCATTATCTTTGTGTCTCAGGGACCAGTATCGCATCAGAGAGGGTATTTTCAACAGCTGGTGACATTGTCACCACAAAAAGGAGCTGCCTGAGCACAGATCATGTCTCACAATTTGTGAGAAGTGAAAAGGAAGACAATAATTTGACTTAGCACTTTAATTTACTTTGTGTGTGTTTGGCAGTATGTTTTGGCCTTTAAAAAAGAAAATGCCTTGATGCAAATTGTAGTGTTGTTGAAGTTTCCTCACTTGCAAGTTGCGATACTTTTATTTACACAAATTTGCACTTTGTTTTAAATTCTTCCTAAATGAAAAAGCTCTATTGTTTAAGTCCAACATTTGATAAGAGTAATAATTTAGCAATTAAGAGTACAGTAATAGTTCTGTCAGAGATGAATGCAGGATCCTTTGTAAGATCATGCAA
>NW_015150465.1:544226-545309 GCF_000732505.1 Cyprinodon variegatus
TGTTTCCCTCTTTGTATCTTCTATGTGGCCTGATCAGCCAGTATTTAAGTTTCCCCTTTGTCTCATGCAGGAAGTCTGTTTGTTTCAGTAGGTCTTTTTGTTAACTTGGGTTGAATTCTGTTACTTTGACCTCTTTTATGGGCCCAACTTTGTAATTTGTTTCTTTATTGACCCAAGTTCTTTGTTTTGGGTTCAATAAAAAGAAGAATTTTTGAATCTAAACCTGTTTAAACTGTCCTGTTTACAAGTCTGCACTTTGTTTTTCTTTGTGTTTGATATAAAGGAAATAAATAAAATACAGGTGTATTTTGCAACATTAAGCCACTTTCATTGTAAGAGCAGATCGAATCGAATCGATTCAGGACTTTGGCCAAAATACCCAGCCCTATTCATAAGGAGTCCAGAACTTACATCCAACAACAGCCTAACTTCTGCATAACGCATAGCAGCGTAATCCTAATGAAATGAAACACAAGCCAGTGTCCTGAGGGGGGCAGCGATGGACTTCCTGAGAGGTGAGCCCAGAGGTGAGCAGCTGCCATTCTATAACCCTCAGCAATTTCTCTGATCTGAGTAAAATTACAAGTTCTATCAAAATCTGTTGTCATGTCTCCTGGTTATTTAATACATAGAAGTTATGAAGTGTTATTTAAAGAGTTTGTCCTGACTCCGAGTTATGTCTTTTCAGGGAAAAGAACTGGAATGATAGAGCATCAGGGTGCACACACTGAGCCTTCTTTAACATCTGTGAAAGAAAAATAAAGGGTTAAATATTGTCAAAAATCTGCTCTAAAGTCATTGGAGTTAAACAAAGAGGCCTGCAGTCTCTATGGGACGAGCAGCGGATAAAGAAGGCTGAATGTATATTGGGTTAGCCTCTCCATGCTCTGAGTTCCTGCTCATGCATTCAGGACATCGCTTTTACGCACCTTTACGTAAAACTAATTGTTTCTCTCACTCCTTCGTACCCTCTGTCCCTGAAATATTAAATTCTCTTTCATCATTCTGCTTCATTCTATCTCTATTCTCCCACTCTGCAGAATCTGTTAGTTCAATCTCTAACGTTCTGCTCTCTCTGCTTTT
>NW_015150465.1:548511-550298 GCF_000732505.1 Cyprinodon variegatus
CGTCGTTATAGTTGTTATACTTATATCTTTTAAAAACGAAGTGGCGCGTCTATATCTATATATTTCTATTATTATTTAGGTATTTAAACAAATATTTTCAGTACCATTATTATGTAGGTTTTTCGGCGATCCGGATCACATTATTCTCTTCGCGCATGCGCAGGATGGATCGTGTTTCCGGGACGGATCGGGCAGTGACATGTTTCAGTGAATTTCCTGCAGGTATATGTTTTCTATGATTACCTTTGATTTCTGTGGTTCAGCGCGGGAAAAAATGCGCCCTCTGCTGGAGCAAATGGCCACCCATGTCTTAAAACTGGGCTTTTAGACAACTCCTGCACACTCAGGGCAACAAGTCAGTTTAGGAAATGGAGCTGCAGCAAAGAAGTAGAGGTAAGCACTTTCAATCAGATACTGATATGCATGGTCTAATTGGACTTTTTAAATCAATTATGTCCCCGATTAGTTTCTCATAATATGATAAGCTGCTTGCAGAATAACAAAAACAACTCAGCACAGAGTCTGCAGAGATGAGATCCGATCAGATAAACTTTGCTGTTTCAGTCCGAGTTCAGATGTTCATGCAAATACAAAACATTTTTAATCAAAAACCTGGAATAAAAATACAATTAAAATAGGAAAAAGAGATGCAAGACTGGCTATAAACAGAAAAGAGTCACAATCATCTACTGATAACTGGATCTAATTAAAGAAAGGCTGGATGAGGTCGAGGGATGACATGTTAATGTGGGATGGCAACATGCCACGCGGGGCCGTGTATGTGTGTGGGTGTTGGTGTACTCACCCAGAACAAACACAACAGAGATGATGTTGATCAGAAACATATCGCGTTGGGCGGTAATTCCTCCGTTCAGTCTGGATTCCTCTCACTCAGGCTCCGCTGTCATGGTTAAACCCCTCCGGCTCAGCGCAGCGCAGCGCAGCAGAGATGGGATGAAGGTCCGTCACATTCCGCAGGTTCAGAAACATCCAGAAAAGCGCTTCTCTCAGTGATGCGTTCGCGTGTTTCTGAGAGAAGATGCTCTGTCCGTCTGTTGGCGTGGACCGGTCCGGACTCCTGACTTTGTGCTGCCTGCCTTTCCTTTCGCACGCGCTCTGCTTCAATGGGTCTCCGTTAAACTCCGCGCGCAACTCCGGAGCAGCAGGATGCTTAACCCCCCAAACTAAAGGGGTCCTACTGGGTCCGACAGCTACAGCAAAACTGAGTTTTACCTCCAAACAGCCTCGATCCTTCTTGCCTGACACGTGCAGGCAAAAACTATTGGAAAGGCGCGTGCCTCTCTCTGCCCAGTCTATCTGTCTCTCTCCAGGTAACCAACGAGCTCCTCGTGCGCACGCACAGGGGCGGATGTAGGAAATTTAGGGCCATACGCAAAGACAGATAGGGGGCCCTCTGGATTGAGAAGACAACACATAGAACAGACCCTTTATACAGATAGAGAAATGTTAATAGAATAGACATCCATTATTTGTTCTAGGTTTTGTCTCTCTCTGCAATTCAATTCAGTCAGATTGATTCAAAGGTTTCTATCTAAGGAAAACCAGTTGATTACATCGACTCATTGACTCTTCAGCAATCCCTCACACTAAGCATGCTTGTAGCGACAGTGGAGAGAAAAAAACTCCCTCTGGTGCGTAGTGGTCACTGTAGCGGACAGCTACTAAAAAGTAAATATCTCTTCATCAGAATGAGAATCAGACATACTTTAATAATCCCAGAGGGAAATTACTTTTGTTACATGCTCCAGATATACAAACATTTTTAT
>NW_015150465.1:551894-553092 GCF_000732505.1 Cyprinodon variegatus
GTATCAGTGTTTTCTGATTGTTCATTTATAATGAATCATTTGGGTGATTAATTACGTTTTTATTTACATATTACACTGTTTTTACATGTGTGTAATCTTGCTTGTCAGACTAAGGTTTAATTAGTCTGTAGACTACGGACTGAGTACCAGTAAAAGAAAGGAAAGCAGTTAGAAATCTCAGGGACTGGGGGATGATGGGAAGGAGGCGACAGTGGGAAGAAATAAGAGGAAGGAGGATGTGGATGGACACCTAAGTTTAGGAGCACTGGAACAGGGTTGGAGAGCACCAAACTGTTCCAGGGTTTTCTCAACAAGTCGATTCAACACTCCTAGTCTGGGACTTCTGAGGTGTGTTGAAGAACGGCGGAGGTGAAGAAGCCGAGACGAGAACCGCGGCTGATCTAAGGGAGACAGCGGCTGATGGTTGGAGGCCAGATGACCGTGTCAACCTGGCGACACTAGTTCCAAGTTTACTGAGAAGTTTCTCCGGAGCTAAGGTGTAGTTGTAACAACAGAGGGATAATCAAGGCTTCATCGTGCAGGCAGAGCACAATGAAGAGGAGAAAGATTTAGCTCGCGCTCTGAGTTTTAAACCATGAGTGACGTCGGGGCATTTCCTGTTGAGGTATCAGCTTCCTCAATCAGCTGATTGGTCAATGCGTGAGCTGACTGTCTTTATCCAGAAGTTCCTTTTCAGTGCATCTTTTGATCAAACTAACAATTTAAGGTCAGATAGCCATACGCTTTAAAAAGCACCAAAGAGTAAGTAATGAAATAGTCTTTTTTTTACATGACTAAAGGGATACACGCCCGTTGAGGTAGTTTAAAGTTGATTTTTCAGACAAAACTAAAGAGATAAACTAAAGGGATAAACTATAAGGATAAATGGGTATTGACTATTGGTATGCATGTCTGACGGGGTATGCTCATCTGACAGAACACATGCAGCCGGGGCTTGATGGATGGATAAATGGATGGATAAATGGATGGATGGATGGATGGATGGATGGACAGATGGATGGACGGATGGATGGATGGATGGATGATGGATAGATGATGGATGGACGGATGGATAAATGGATGGATGGATGGATGGATGGATGATGGATAGATGAATGGATGATGATGGATGGATGGATGGATGGATGGATGGATGGATGGATGGATGGATGGATGGATGGATGGATGGATGGATGAT
>NW_015150465.1:556226-557786 GCF_000732505.1 Cyprinodon variegatus
CTTATTAGTCTCTGGTATACATTGATTATTCTTTGCTGACTGGACTTTACCTTTAACGTCTTCTGAAATCTGAAACCAGACAAGGTTCATGCAGATAGTGGCGAGGAGGAGAGAAATGCATAAATTCAAGATAGTCACTTTTTAAGAGAATAAGTTAGAAAAGAGTCCTTCTGAACCATTATTCATTAAATGCAAACCTTCATAAAGCTTCACAATCCAATCCAGAGCAGTTTCCCACATTGTAATGCAAAAAAGAAAGATATCAGAGGATGATGTGGGCCAAAAGCACTTCTGGAGGATGACGACACTATAGACACATGGAACATTTTCAGATAAAGCAAAATTTATATAATTTCCTTCATGTGGCAGCAGATTATAGCAAGCAGTCTGTTGGTAGATGTGAGCGTCCTACAGCCTTGTTTAGAGAGGCACTAAGTCTGACTGGCTGAGATCTAATCGCCCCTTAGGTTAGACTGCAGACAGTTCTGACCCAAATTGTTTTAACCCCCACAGAAAATGTGGTCTGAGTCTTTTCATATGAGGGCTAAATCAGATACACTTCCGACTGTCCAACTGACTGTCAGTGTCATTGCTTTGGCAACTTGTAGCAGACTGCAGCATTCTTTACATCAGAGTGGGTCCAAAATTTCATATTGGTGCATCCATAGTTAGTAGTACGGCAACGTGTAATTAAAAAAGAAAAATCTGATTTGAGTAAAAGCTTGGAATAGAGCTTCAAAACCTGAAGTGTGAATGTAGCCTAAAGCAAGGAATTCACTATATGAGTTTTCTCCAGTCTTACGAGAATTTTTCGATAGGCCCGGGTTTAAGCCCCATTGTGCATCTTGTAGTATACAGTAGGAAACGAGGTGCAATTAGCCTCTCACAACCACCTCTCCATCAGGAATCACAAGTTCAGGAGAAAATCAAACATGTTTGAAATTCAGTCGGGCCTTGTGAGGTGTTTGTGTGCAAATCCTGCAGTTGCAAAGCTACAAGCCAAATTACCAGAACCTGTGCAGACAAGGGAATTCTCTTCCTCCAGATTGATGATTCCAAACTGTGCCTTCTTGAGGCGCTGAGTCCAACGTGTGGTTTTTTTGGATGCCCATTGTGAGCAGGTAGTTCGCTACAGCCCGCATTATCAAGCTGTAGAGTGTAAGAACATGAGCTGTGAACTTTTAATTCCTGCGCGTTTATTGTACAATTTGAGCTGTACCTGAGTACAACGATTGCAAGTATGCTACACTGTATGCCTGACTTTAGAGGTCTGAGTGATGCAAGCCTACAGAGCCAGCTTTTGTAAGCGCTTTCACTCATTCTCCTGATCCACCGGCCAGAACATTTAAGCATTTAAACCTATTGCCGGTACTTTACAACAACTACCAATGTCTGTTTGAGTAATAAAAGCTTGTGGTGGAATTGTTCCACCATTTTGCATGTTCTCCCAAATAATTTCCACCTCTGCTCTATTTATTATCCTAAATTAGATGTTTGAGGTTTTTAGTTCCATAAAAGTACCTGTCCACCCCATACAATAAATAAGAATCTGATCACTAA
>NW_015150465.1:558674-560074 GCF_000732505.1 Cyprinodon variegatus
TGGGGTCTCAATGATCCTAAGAAAGGTGAGAAATCAGCCAAGAACTACACAGGAGGAACTGGTCAATGACCTGAAAAGAGCTGTGAAGACCGTTTCCAAGGTTACTGTTGGTAATACACTAAGACGTCATGGTTTGAACTCATGCATGGCAGAGGCGGTTTCCCTGTTTAAACCAACACATGATAAGGTCCGACTTCAGTTTTCCAATGACCATTTGGATGATCCAGAGGAATCATGGGAGAAATTCATGTGGTCAGATGAGACCAAAATAGAACTTTTTGGTCATAATTCCACTAACTGTGTTTGGAGGATGAGGTTCAGAAGATGTCTGGAGGAAGCAGAATGATGATTACCATCCCAAGAACACCATCCCTACTGTGAAGCATGGGGATTCATAGCATCATGCTTTGTTGGTGTTTTCCTGTACATTGGACAGGGCAACTGCACTGTATTAAGGAGACAATGAGCAGTGCCATGTATTGAGAGGTTTTTCTGGAACAATCTCCCTTCCTCAGTTAGAGCATTAATGATGGGTGGAGGCTGGGTCTTCCAACATGACAATGACCTGAAGCACACAGCCAGGATAACTAAGGAGTGGCTCTGGAAGAAGCATTTCAAGGTTCTGGTGTGGTCTAGCCAGTCTCCAGACCTAAACAAAATAGAGGATCTTTGGAGGGAGTTCAAACTCTGTGTTTCTCAGCAACAGCCCAGAAAACTGTGTGATCTAGAGAAGATCTGTGTGGAGGAGTGGGCCAAAATCACTCCTGCAGTGTGTGCAAAGCTAGTGAAAAACTACACGAAACATTTGACCTCTGTAATTGCAACATATATTCTCAGGGATTCAAATTCTTATTTGCAGCTGTATCATACAAATAAATGGTTAAACAAAATCATACATTTTGATTTCTGGATTGCTTTTTTTTTAGATTATGTCTCTCACAGTGAGCATTCACCTATGATGACTATTTCAGACCCCTCCATGATTTCTAAGTGGGTTTGCTGCAACTGTTGTGCTGCTCAAGAAAACAAAGAAGGAAAACAAATAGGGTATTATAGATTGATCAGGCCCAAAGCAGGTCATCCATTCTTCCCTGTAATCTCTGCAAGACAAGAGGTTTCTTCAAATTTAATTTACTGTTTTTCTATATCATTGAGCCCTCATATTCTTAGTAAATACATTACTTACAATTCAGTGTCAGTTTATTCATATTACACAAATTAACAACACGTGTCCTCTCAAGGCACTTTACAGAGACAATTCAACCAGATCATACAGTCAGGTTCAGTTTTCTGTCTTCCAGGTAATTGAGTTGACTCATTGACTCAAAAGCAATCCCATGCTTGTAGGGACAATGGAGAGGAAAAACTCCCTTTGAACAGGAAGAAACCTCCAGCAGAAC
>NW_015150465.1:561076-564729 GCF_000732505.1 Cyprinodon variegatus
GAAGAAAAGCTAATAAAAGAGAGATATGATCTCTCTTTTTCATTTTCATTATTCTTGTGGTTTCAAGGAATAACAATATACAGTCTCGCTTTGTTCTTCATCTTCTCTTTTACCGTATGTACAACTCTTGCTTAACATTCTCTCCTCCTTCTTTTGTTTTTCCTTGCCCTGGCATGCATTCACACCCTGTGCAAAGTGGGGCAGGTTCAAATAGATCTTGCTGAGACCAACAGTTCTAACAGCGCCAGGGTATGTTTCTCTGCTCTAATCCTAGGATTTGAGAATGGTTCCTAGTGCTGTGATCTGCTCCTGAACAAAGACTACTGGTTAATAGTTTGTATGTGTCTGTACCCTTAGTATTGCACATCTTAACCTGAAACAGGTCGAGGATGTTTTACAGAAGCTTCTCACAATAAAGCCTCTTTCTCACTGAAATTAATGGGTTTACAGGGGGCTTTCAAAAATGGGTTAACCTGCTAACAATCGGCATTTGGCTCCCTTCCCATAGGCAAAAAAAGGCTGGGTGGGACGCCCGGCAAATTGTGAAGTCTCTGTCCCAACACTGCTGTATGTCGGCTGATGCAGTGATGCTTGGTAAGCGATGATGTCACTACTGCGACAGAAATCAGTAAAGTAAACAATGGAGAGCAACATGGAAGGCAGCCAGCATGTAGTCAGTGTTCTTTATCATTTGTCACTTTTGTCCCTCCGAATCTCTCTCAAGTGGTGCACCATTTCTACCGAATGTCAGCAGAATTGTTTGGTTTGTTAGAGCAGACTGGCACGATGTTGAGACGTACGTTTGTTGAGTTCCCTGATATCACACAAGTTAACTGGTTGACCCCGGTCTTTATACCCAATATATGGCAATTTGAGCTGAGCCGTTTAAATGTGATTTTAACCTGGGTCGTTTGACAGTGGGCTTTTTCCACTGCCACTAAAAGAAAATGGTTTGCGGGTTTAAAGGGTTATTCAGCCAGTGGGAAAGGGGTATAATTGGCTGGAATTTTGCATAGGTTCTGTTAACTAGTTCTTTTTGTAGAACCTATGCAAAATTCTGCTCTTATAATTTTTCTGAAACTGACTTTAAAACATCCACTTTGGGTAAGGAAGGAATCAAAGGACCTGAAATGGCAATCAAACCCAAGAAGCACTCATTTTATTTGATTAATTGTTCTTAGTGGGTGCTATTGACTGGTGAGAGGCACAATCTTCACATGTCACTGGATCTGTCTTCCTGACCTGGGTGGTGGGGGTTGGGTCAGAAGGAAGATGGGGGTCAGAACACAAGGACAAATTGTTCAATTATCCAACAGGGTGAGTTAAATGAGCTTAAGAGTTTCTTAATCATCCAACTTTGTTCTTCCAAAGCCACTGAGTAACAAATTCTGAGATGTAACTTTAATACCCATTAAACTAACATGCATTTGCCTTATGTTTAAGTTTTTTACATAGCCCCATTGGAAAATGCATGTCACCTCAAAGCGCTTCATGGAGATAGTTTAATCAGATCAAATAATAAGATTGGTTAAAGTTTTCCATGAATGGAAAACTGGTTAAATGCATCGAGTCATTAACTTTGCAGTACATGTTTCTATTAAACATCCATCCATCTTCACCCATTTAATCCATCAGGGTCGCCGTGGGCCTGGTGCCCTCTATGGGCGAGAGGCAGGGTAAACCCTACACGTTGCTGTCTGTCGCAGGGCAACACAGAGAATCGAACAGACACATCGTGGTGTCTCTGCAAAACAACCATGCACAAAACTAAGGACAATGAAGGGATCCAAATTGACCTAAAAGTCATGTTTTTGGACTGTGGGAGCAAGGCGGAGTATCCGGAAAGATCCCACGGATGCACGGCAAAAGCATGCTAACCCAATGCAGAAAGACCCCGGGCCAGGAATCGAACCTGGATTACTGCAAGGCAACTTTGCTACAAACTGCCCCACCATGCAGCCCTCTCTTGAACATATTAAACATATTCTTTAATAACATTGACCTAAGCCTAACCATTACTAACAGATGCCTAACCCTAAATCTAACCCCAACACCAAGAAGAGAAACTTTCCTCATGCGGGACCAGTCGTTGGTCGAGGTACCTGTAAGTCCCCCAAATGAAGATTATTCCTGGTAAACTATTTTATTTTCAGAACACAGGATGTGCCTAAAGAAGGAAATTTTTTATTACCAAGTGTCTGCATTTTCATATTGCATGTGAGGTAATGGAATGTTCCTCTGCGGGTGTTCTTGTAAACCATGTTGGTACAGAACCTGCTCCAGAGAAATTTGTAATATAGTTTCAAAGGTGAACAAAACTCCAGGTAAAAGTTGTTAAAAAGCCACAAAGTTTGAGTCTAGCTGCGCTTTTGAGAAGTTGTATAGAGGCAAAAACATAAAAATAGCAGTTTCTCAGTCACCCATACTTCTGATTCAGATGGCTGAATTACCACCTTATGGTCTGTACAGGTCCATCTAACAGTCTGGCAATTATCTGCAACCTGAAAAACCTTTTGAGGGAGAAGGAGTTGGAGTAAGAAGCATTTACCGCATGTGAGGCGCTGGATTCCTTGGACCAAGACCTTTGTGGAGCATTAAATGTTCCAAGCCTTCTGTTTCGACTTCCCTCTTGGTTGACATTTTAATTTATGAATAATTTCTCCTGAATGCATCTGCACAGCCCATGAGTCAAAGCTTCATATCAATTAAAAATCATGCTCAGAAGTATGACACAATAAAAGCATCCCTGCTGCTTTTCTGTGCATATTTTTAGCGGCTAAACTACAGCTTATATAGCAATTAAATCGTCTGAGACGTCAGCAGGTCCACCTGGACTCCATGCGTGATGCTAAATAGCTGGCCGATCAGCAAATTAAACGTGACTCTAAGTTGAAATCCATTTTTCCTGTGTCAAAGCACTTATTTCTCATAGAAATATTCACAGTATGTGGCTGAAGCCTTTCATCCACCACACATGACTCCCCACAAGGTAAAGTAACATTTCCTTTTTTTACTGTAAACTAAGTGTATATTTGAAATGAGGGTGCCAAAACTGTTTAGGTGAACATTGGGTTAAAGGAGGTTCATTTTATTTTATTATTTTATTTATTTTTCATTTTATGTGACTAGAATGAAATGAACACAGCCTACTCCTGAAATGAGGCAAACGACCATTCAACTATTTTCTCTAAATGAAACATATTATGTTTATTCAACTCAGGTTAGTCTATTCAAACTGTTTTTTCTGGGAGTGATGTGTTTTTTGTTAATTTTTTTGGTTCTGTGTCATGCCAACGCTGTGTGTCTGTAACACACAGCGTTGGCATGACACCGTAAAGCCCGTAACATCATAAATGACCCCTCACACCCCCACCATGGACTGTTCTCCCTGCTGCCCTCTGAGAAGAGGGCGATGAGCAGGACCCTCCCTTGTTCTCAGCTCATACATGGACTACAGTCCCACAACTGGGCCCCGCTCCTCTGGCTTGAAATCACCTCACCTGCTGCACTACCCTTCCTTCCAGTGCCACTTGGGCTGGCTCCTCCGGGGGAATCCTTAGGCGCTCCCAGGCAATCTGAGAAACATAGTCCCTCCAGCGTGTCCTGAGTCTCCCCCTGGGCCTCCTCCCAGTGGGACGTACCTGGAACACCTC
>NW_015150465.1:565215-569014 GCF_000732505.1 Cyprinodon variegatus
AGATCACGCCCTGATGAAGCCAACAGAACCACATCATCTGCGGATAACAGAGATACAATCCTAAGGCCACCAAGACAGATCCCCTCTACACCTTGGCTGTGCCTAAAAATTCTGTCTATAAAAGTTATGAACAGAATCGGTGACAAAGGGTTATCCCTCACCTGAAAAGAGTCCGACTTACTGCCGGCAATGCGGACCAGGCTCTGACACCGGTGGTACAGAGACCTAACAGCCCCTATTCAGATCAGAATCAGAATCAGAATCAGGTTTATTGCCATTTTTAGTGAAGGAGTTCACAAACTAGGAATTTTTTGTGGTACAATTGTGCACCATGAAACATATAATGCGGAATAGGTAAATAAAATTATAAAAATATCTAAAACACTGTGGGTATAAGGCATGCAATAAAATAGACTGATATATACACTTAGGATAAAAATATGGATATAAAATATAAAAAGTAAAATAAAAGTAAAATTAGAAGTAAAATAGCATCTTACAAGGTAGTGCAAATAGAGCAGTGTGAATGAGAAGCCTTAACAAACATGACATACTGATGTTCAGTATTTTCCCATTTAAATGAATCAATGAAATTAATATTAATGGTAGCATATTTATTGCTAAACACACTAACATAATCATTCTGGGACTAAATAAATGACCCCACTGATACCCTGGTATGAAACCATTTTCACTGGGCAAAGACAGACCCTGGATGCATAGCGAAGGCTATATAACCTGGTAATGAAAATGCTTTATATGATGCTGCATATTTACATGTGGGAACATGTGGAAGTACATTGCATGGGAAGTGAAGTAACAAGGCCTCTTCTCCCTCTAATAAAATGAATCATCTATTCATTTTGAGATGCGTTCATCCAGCCAGCAGAATTCTGAAAAGGGCAGCATGCAACTCCCTCATTAACTCAAATTTGCCTCCACAGATCAAAGGAGCTGCACCCAAACCCAGAGCTCTGTATCAGCCGGTGAAAGTACAACATATTTAGATGGAGAAAAAGCAAAATGAAGAAATAAACTCTGTCTGTCCCTTCGTATTTCTATATTACAGAATGCTGTGGCAGAAGCTTCTGTTCTGTTCCTGATTAACCCAAAGGCGGGCATATAGCGTAAAGTATTTTCAATCGTTGCACGCAGCAACAGTTCAAACGGTACAACGAAACTGCATGGTTTAAAAGTTAAGGCAACAAGAATCCTGACTGAATATAGCTTCATTCACAGAGATGGTGAAAGTAAGTATCAAAAGATCTTAGAATTAAATGTTTATTTATGCCTGAATAGTAAAGTTAGATTTCAAATGTGAATTTTTGTATCAGTTTTTTTGAGCGAGATGATTTTGATGAACTCTGCTTTCTCTGCTTTTTCTTTTCTCCGCAGGTTTGTCAGGTGGGCGTGGAGCACACCTGCAGCTCGTTCGGCAGTGTTGCTCAGTAGCATTTAAGCTTGGTCTAACAGTTGGAGGACGCCAGAGTGTTAACCTAGTGTGGTACGCCTCAGTGGGCCACTGTCTTCTGACAGCTTTCTTATACACTTCTCAAGCAACATCTGAGGGGCCAACATGCTGCCATATGGAAGAAGGTAAGGAACGGTTGGGCCTGTAGTAGTAGGAAAGACTGCGCATGCATGTGGATGTGTGTGTGTGTGTTTGTGCCTTCCTGTGCCTGTATCTGTCTGTCTCTCTGTCATAGAAGAAAGATGTTCTACTGATATTCTGGATATTAATCGTTTAAATTTCTTCCTCCCAACTAGATTCCTGACCGAGTGACACCACAGCCAGGTCAGAGGTGGAATGAAGGGAAGTCTGTTTGAGGATGAAGACTTTGTGGATATGATGAAACAAGCCGAGAAAAGGTCAAATGTGAGCAGTGTGATATATGTTAAAAAGAGAAGCACTGTGTGGAGAAGTTCTATTATATATAGTGTTTACTAAAATTAGTAAAATGACAAAAATGTGACTAATACTAAAATTGATTATTCGTCATTTAGTCTAAGACTAAATTGGGAAGACTTTAAGACTAAATATGACTAAGACTAAAATAGATTTTTGCCATTGTGACTAAGTCTAAAATGAAATAAAAAAAAGCTTACGAAATTAAAACTGGTAGGGCACTAGCCAAGGACAAGCCTTGACAAAAAACTGTACAGTGTATGCACGCCTTAAGGCATCACAGATTGTTGTTGAATATATAGCTTCACTCAGAGAGAGGATTAAAATAAGTATCAAGCTGATTTGATACAAGTATCCACATGCACGGTACCTGCATGGTACCTTTGTTATTTGCCGCCACAACAAACCCCATGAATCTGTAATATATCTACCTGTTTAGTGACCATGGATGCTAATTATCAAGGTGCATAGTGGGAAACTTTAAGTCCACTACCTTTTCATCCACAAGATGTTCGCGCAATCATTTAAAATGGCGTATCTACTATACAGTGTTCTATATTTAATTCAATTCAGTTTATCTCTATAGTGCCAGTTCATTAGGACATACAGTCAAATTGATTTAAAGTTTTCTATCTAAGCAAAACCAGGTGATTGCATAAACTCATTGACTCTTCAGCAATCCCTCACACTAAGCATGCTTGTAGCAACAGTGGAGAGGAAAAACTCCCTTTGAACAGGAAGAAACCTCCAGCAGAACCAGGCTCAGTGTGAGCGGCCATCTGCTGAGGCCCACTGGGGTTCAAGGAGACAGAAGCAGACATAGAAAAAGAAGCATAGATACAAAAGGCAACTGTAAAAGCCGGCCCCGGCCAGGAAACACACAGCCAGGTGTTTGGTCTCACCGGAAACGAGTCCGGAAACGAGTCCGACTTACTGCTGACAATGCGGACCAGGCTCAGACACCAGTCATACAGAGACCTATAGCCCTTATTAAAGGGCCTGGTACTCCATACTCTCGGAGTACACAGAGGACCGGCAGTTCAGATTACCTAACTTTTTAGGAGTCCTGAGGTACTGGAGAGTGCCCCTTCTGGGGGACTCGCTTGTTCTTCTGGGGGACTTCCAAGCTTATATGGGCAATGACAGTGAGACCTGGGGAGGCGTGGTTGGAAGGAATGGCTCGACTGACCTGAACTCGAGTGGTGTTCAGTTGTTGGACTTCAGTGCTCATTATTGATTGTCCATAACGAACACCATTTTCAAGCATAAGGGTGTCCATATGTGCTCTTGGCACCAGGACACCCTAGGCCGTAGTTCAATGATGAACTTTGTAGTTGTTTCATCTGACCTAAGGCCGCATGTCTTAGACACTCGGGTGAAGAGTGGGGCAGAGCTCTCCACCGACCACTAACTGGTGGTGAGTTGGCTCCGATGGTGGGGGCCCTAATAAAAGACAGGCAGGTGGCTCTCTGAATTGAGAAGACAACACATAAAACAGACCCATTATACAGATACAGAATTTTTTTATGAAATAGCCATATATTATTTGTTCTAGGTTCTGTCCCTCTCTTCTTGTCCCTTTTCTTCTTGTTTTCCTCTCTATATTTTGTACTCAGCTGACTTTTCATGCTGCCTCAAAAGGAATAAAAGATTTTTTCCAAGCACTAAGCTCACCTACGTAGCTGATTGCTCCTTACTGTGTTTACAAAAAGGCAATGACAAAAATAAATAACCCAGTCCTTCTTTTCACTGTAGACAAGCCATGATGGCTTGTCTACAGTGGCCTAGCAGTAAACCCTGGTGGGAAATAGCGCTGCGTAATTGCTCTCCAGAGTCAGCTCCGTCAGTTCGTTCTGTCATGTTTAGGTTTTCAGACTCTGAATAGGAGCAATC
>NW_015150465.1:569333-574460 GCF_000732505.1 Cyprinodon variegatus
TATATATAATATATATATACAATATATATATATATATATATATATATATATATATATATATATATATATATATATATTTCAAAAATATTTGAATTCTATACTTAATCTGATTTTAATTTTTTTAATGCCTTAATTAAGGTCACAGGGTGGGTGACCTGCGTGCCTGGTGACACCCTTACGTTGGGTTAGCATTGACGATGTCACCACTGTGAAATAAACCAGCCCACAATGGAGAGCAACATGTCAAGGGTTATTAATTGCTTGCTCTATTATCTGACTAAGTCCCTCTCACCAGAGCTGCTCGATGTTTATATAATATAAACAAGTTTTTTCTGCTCAGAAGCAACGGGCATGTTGTGTTGACCTCCGTACTTTGCGTTTAATGGTATCATGTAAATTAGCGGGTCAACCTTGCTCTGGTTTTCCCACAGCATGCCGATCAGAGCCAAGGTGATTTTAACGCAGGTTCGTTGCTCGTTTAACCCAGCGTCAGTGAGCTGTTCCCACTGCCATTAAAAGCCTATTATTCCTGGGTTTAAACTGGTTTTTCAGCCAGTGAGAAAGGGATATATCAAACCTCTAAAACATTTACTAATAGCAAGTTCTGCTATTTTTCTTTTAGGCTCATAGATAACAGAACACCCAGCACTTCAGCTTTTTTCTTCTTCATTTTATATTTTCTATTATGTATCACAGTAAATCTGAACCATGGGAAGTAAGAATCTTCTGGAAGCTTGGTGAGTTTGATAAGAAAACAGTATGACCATCACGTCTACACATGCATCCTTCTCCTAACACTATTGGCACATTATGGGATGACTGTTATTCTGTTTCTGTAAGTTCTCAGTGAGTCTGTCTTGGATCTGAGTCACAGCTTGAAGCGATGCATCAACTGATTCCAGATTTCACACATAAACACAGAAGGACCTTTGTTTTACCGGTGTTTGGCTTTGCTGCAACACAACCACCCTTTCATCAAAAGACCAAGAGGTGTTTGAAATAACACCTCCCACGAAGATGGCGCTCTGTGTTTGCATCTAAATAGATCAGAGGAGGGCTGAGGGCAGACAGGATATTATTGCATTCAACTAGGAACCAACCTGTGTTTGAAATTCACTGGAGCGAAAGCAGAATAATGGAGTAAACTCAAAGGTTTAAACAAGAAATGTTCCTGTTGCTGTAATTAAAGTAAAATTCACTTTTGCAAGAAGCTCTCTGGATTAGTTTGCCATGATTTCACTCTCATCATCCTTCCTATTATATGCCCTCCACTTGTCCACAATATCACTCCTTTCCTCCTGTTTTAAACTTCACCTCTCTGATTGCAGTTTTCTTCTTCCCCTGAACTCTTTTTTTCTGCACACAAGTATATATTTTCTCTAATGCTGACCTCTTTTACCTTGGTCTCCTGTCAGTAATTCAATTATGGAGAGCACTAGGAAAGCAGTTATAATTAACACTGATTAATGAGGTGAAGTCAAAAGGATACATCAGCAGTCGTATGACTGGATTACATTAGTCAGGGACAATTACCGTGACACACCCGCATTAGTGGAAAGGAGAATTGGTTCTGGGTGTGAAGAGACTGAGGGCCAAAGGTTTATATTGTGATAAACATGATTCAAATCAAACTGCAATCATTCAGCTTTTCATCAGAGCAGGCAGGAATGCATGTGTGTGTATGCATTTCTGTCTGGGCATTAGAGTGAGGACTATTTTTCTGGTTTCACCATCACATTGAGGACCGATTGTTTAAAAGTGAGGACATTTTGCTGGTCCTCCCACGCTACTTTGCCGGTGGTTAGGTTTTTGGCTAAGGTTTGAATCGGGTTTGGTTTAGGAGTAGGCTAAGTCATGCATTAGTAATAGATAGTGTTATAATAATAACGCATGTTATTTAAATTACAAATTAAGGGTAAATACAGAAATATTTAAGTATTTCTGAATTTGTTTTTTTGCAGTGTATAAAAGGCTGTCTTAAACAGATGTGTTTTGATTGACGAATTGAAAGGGGGGGTGGGGGGGGTGGTCACTGTTTCGGAGTTTGGATGGTAAAGATTTCCAGAGAAGCTGTTGAATGCTCTGCATTCTTTTGGGAAGGATGTATGGAGGAACAGCAGCGGCGGCCGGCCCATAGGGGGCGCTGGGGCACCGCCCTCCCTGATAAGAAGAGAGAAACGTAAAATATATTTTTAGAAATTAACTCATAAATGTCAGTTTTACTCTCTAGAGTGTGTACCTATAANGTTTCTGTAAGTTCTCAGTGAGTCTGTCTTGGATCTGAGTCACAGCTTGAAGCGATGCATCAACTGATTCCAGATTTCACACATAAACACAGAAGGACCTTTGTTTTACCGGTGTTTGGCTTTGCTGCAACACAACCACCCTTTCATCAAAAGACCAAGAGGTGTTTGAAATAACACCTCCCACGAAGATGGCGCTCTGTGTTTGCATCTAAATAGATCAGAGGAGGGCTGAGGGCAGACAGGATATTATTGCATTCAACTAGGAACCAACCTGTGTTTGAAATTCACTGGAGCGAAAGCAGAATAATGGAGTAAACTCAAAGGTTTAAACAAGAAATGTTCCTGTTGCTGTAATTAAAGTAAAATTCACTTTTGCAAGAAGCTCTCTGGATTAGTTTGCCATGATTTCACTCTCATCATCCTTCCTATTATATGCCCTCCACTTGTCCACAATATCACTCCTTTCCTCCTGTTTTAAACTTCACCTCTCTGATTGCAGTTTTCTTCTTCCCCTGAACTCTTTTTTTCTGCACACAAGTATATATTTTCTCTAATGCTGACCTCTTTTACCTTGGTCTCCTGTCAGTAATTCAATTATGGAGAGCACTAGGAAAGCAGTTATAATTAACACTGATTAATGAGGTGAAGTCAAAAGGATACATCAGCAGTCGTATGACTGGATTACATTAGTCAGGGACAATTACCGTGACACACCCGCATTAGTGGAAAGGAGAATTGGTTCTGGGTGTGAAGAGACTGAGGGCCAAAGGTTTATATTGTGATAAACATGATTCAAATCAAACTGCAATCATTCAGCTTTTCATCAGAGCAGGCAGGAATGCATGTGTGTGTATGCATTTCTGTCTGGGCATTAGAGTGAGGACCATTTTTCTGGTTTCACCAACACATTGAGGACCGATTGTTTAAAAGTGAGGACATTTTGCTGGTCCTCCCACGCTACTTTGCCAGTGGTTAAGTTTAGGGCTAAGGTTTGAATCGGGTTTGGTTTAGGAGTAGGAAGAGTTATGCATTAGTAATAGATAGTGTTATAATAATAATGCATGTTATTTAAATTACAAATTAAGGGTAAATACACTTAATTTAAGAAATATTTACGTATTTCTGAATTTGTCTATTGGGAAGGATGTATGGAGGAAGAGGATCTGATGGACTGGGAAAATGGATATGGTCAAACAGATATAGGGGTGATTGTGAATGGACTTAAATGTTAGCAGGATAATTTTAAAATGCATACAGAGCTAAACCGGGAACCAGTGGAACTGTTGGAGGACAGGATTGATGTGGTGGATCGGGGGATTCGAGTTAGGAGGTGGGGAGCTGAATTCTGGACCAGTTGAAGTTTATTGAGGGATTTGTTTGGGAGACCAAAGAGGACAGAATTGCAATAATCCAGTATTGTGCCATTATAATAATTTTGGTAATTGAAAACCAATGTTCACATTTTATCTTAACATGATCACTGGAGAAGAGGATGCAGTTTTGCTCATCAAAAAGCAGTGAGACCTCTCTTCTTTGCTCTGCAACCCCCTATCAGCCAACTCCGACAGAGGGGTAACTTGCATATTCCATATCAAAGAGGTTTCTAGAATTTATTTCTTTCATCTTCGTGGCATCTTGCAAAAATGACAAATATCCTGTCCAGGGAGTGTGTGCATGATTGGTTGTTTATCCTGTTTGTCTCTGTGTTGCCCTGCGATGGACTGGCGACCTGTCCAGGATGGACCCCGCCTCTCGCCCATAGACAGCTGGAGATAGACACCAGCACCCCTCGCGACCCCAGTTGGGATTAAGCCTGTAAGAAAATGGATGGATGGATGGATGGATGGATTGTATTTCTTTACCGACCTTTAGCTGATCCAAAATGCTGCAGCCAGAGTTGTGATGAAAATTAAAAAGACAGATAATATCTCTCCTATCCTAGCTTCTCTTCAAATCCAAAATAGAATTTTAATCATGAGCTATCTCTATAATTATGCTCTGTTGTGCCATATGCCATGATCATGGTTTTTGGACATTGGGAACCAGTGTTCATATTTCATCTTGACATGATGACCAGAGAGGACGATGCAGCTTTGGTGAATGAACAGATCTAAGATCTCTGCAACCCCCCTTTTCAGCCAATTCCTCCACAGGACGTCCCACAGATGTGTGACTTGCCAGCCCCCTCTGGGTGAGGAAAGAGAGAACCACAGAACAAACCAGATCTCTTTCTCTTTCCTTGCTCTCTTTCCCATGAAGCTGGGGTCCACTTTGGCAAGGTCTCCAGCAAACAATGGAGATTTGGGTCAAAAAGACCCAGCTCTCCAGAATCATCAAGGATAAGTCATCATGGTAAGCTTTCACTTAAGTTTCAGAACTTATAGAGCCAGACTGGATGAGAAGGACCCCTGGCGTGAGCCTGAGACAAAGAAACTGCTAAGCTGCTGCTGGATGAAACTCAAGCCTTCCAAATGGAAATGTACTAAAAGGTTTGCAGGTCTGACACAATTAGGGGCAGAACAAACAATATGTATTTTGATGATAGTGATCATTTTATGTGTTTGCTGACGAGTAAAGATAATGCTAACAGTATGGACTGCATGCTATGCTATACAGAAACATGTGTTGAGCTGCTGTTGAAGCTTGGACAAGCTTTATTCACTAAGGGTTTAAACACTGATATAACATTAGTGTTCATGTGTTCCTCAGATGCTCATTACATTTCCATTAGCAAGTCTGACCAAGAGTCATTTAGTGGAATCCTGATGTCTATTCGCTGCTAACTATTTCAAGGAGGGTAGAGAATCATTTAACTAAAGGTTATTGGTTCCTGATTAAGCAAATCATTCAATAAAATATTATTTGGCCAAACAATGTTTTA
>NW_015150465.1:575431-576966 GCF_000732505.1 Cyprinodon variegatus
ATGTTGGAGCTTGGCCTGTTTTCCAGTGTAGTCCTGTTTCTCTGACTGTGACTAACTGGATGTGCTCTCTTCATCCTCTGACATGGAAGTCTGGGCCATGCCTTTCTGCTGGCTCTGCCTTCTCCACTCTCTCCACAGGTGACTGTCTTTGACAGAGGGGTGGGGTGCCCACACCTGCAGCTCGTTGAGCAGCGCGCGGCAGCACTAGCTTGACTCTGACATCAGAAGGACGCCTGAGTGTTAACCGTTGTGGTATGAACCAGTGGCCTCTGTCTTCTGACAGCGTTTTTTTTCCTGCGCTAAATGCTACCTTTGTGTCTCCCAGGTCTTTGATCGAGTTTGATTTCTCCCTCTGCTCAAGCTGCCCTTCCAAGCCCTCTCGGTTCCCCTTCTGGATCATCCTGCTCCTCCTGTTATCTCAGAGAATCTGGACTGCCGGCGCTGCTCGGACCCGCTCTCAGCCCCTCGTCTGTCAAACAGTCACTAGCCTCAACCAACGTTAGGCAAGTGCAGAGTCCACTCCGTTTCCCCGTCCGGTTTCCTCATCCCAAGTGGTAAGTCTCTCTGTCTGGAGCCAAGCCTGATACGTTTTTCCTCTTCCTTTCTCTCAGATCAAAACGCCTCGGGTCTGCGCCTAACGGCTCCGTGTCTCAGAGCTTTTTCTGTGTCTCAGTTTTTTCTTCTCCCCGTGTTGATTTCCCTGAGTAAATAAACTACTTAAAACTGTCTCCTGCCGCTGAGTGTGATCTTCATGTGGGCCAAGCTCCTAAAACCTAACATGACAGCCTTTAGATGACGTGTGTTGTGAACTGGCGCTATGGAAATAAACAGAATTGAATTTAATTGATGAAGCTGTGGACGAGGATGGCAGCAGAGTGGGGGGTAAGGGAAGGGTCGAGGCCGTTGATGTAGGTGGAAGTTAGCAGACCTGATAATGTTATTGATTTGCAATTGAAATGATATTGTACTGTGAAAGATGACGCCCCAACTCTTAACCTGAGGGGGAGGTGAGATGGTGGAGTTATCAATTGTAAGAGAAAAGCTGTCGGTTTTGCATAGGATTTAGATTTAGTGCAAACGAAGAGGGTTAGGGCATAGGAAGGGTTGAAAATGACTGAAAATCAATAGAGGCCAATGGGAGTCTACATATGTTCCTCAATACCTGTAATCACACCACAATGTGTGTGGGCTCTTGCTTTTAATGCATTGTGGGGCGCATTTTCAAGAAAAATGGCATGTTGTGGAGACCGACTTCTCCTTTCGGGGAATAAAGATAGTGAGGCAAGTTTCTGTTTACTTGTTTTTCTAGCATGGTGAGGACAATTTCTTGTTAAAATACAACATCCTGGGAACTGATAATCCTCTGCCAGTTTACTGTTTTAGGCTTAGGTGTTAGGTTTAGGACTAGTGGTAAGTGTAATTTGAGTTTAAGTTAGGGTTAGGTATTGACCTGTAATGAAATACATATGAAAGGATGTCAATGGAAAATCGCTACTGGACTAGAGAGTCCTGATATGTAAATGTGTGTGTGAAAG
>NW_015150465.1:579228-581464 GCF_000732505.1 Cyprinodon variegatus
GCGAGTAGTCAAAGTGTGAACTGTTCAAACAATAAAAAGATTTAATCATCATTAATCTGAATGATGAAAAAAAATGTAAAAAGGAACATAATCAAGAGGTGATTAAAGGAAGATAACAAGGAGGGAAGATAAGCTGATGAAGATTCTGTCATCCAGGTCATAGTCATTCCGTAAAAGTTTAAAAAACAATCCAGTGGACTTGGTTTCCAAGGTTTGAAGACGTTTCGCTTCCCCGCCAGGAAGCTTTTTCATTCAAAATGTAAAAGTTTTTATTATTGCAAGCATGATCTCATGTTAGAGACAACCGCTGAAAGTTTAGCTCCTGAATTTAAAATTCCTTATTATTTTAAAATATAACAAAGAGAGCAAAAGCACAGTTTAGGTCACTTTATTTTATTCACATTGCAACATTTCAAAACAAGTCAATACAGACAGGACAAGAGCTGCACTGCAAAAATAATCTAAAATTAAGTCATTTCTTAAATTAAGTGTATTTACCCTTAATTTGAGCAGGTAAATAAGATGATTTGCCAAGGGAATTAAGATTTCTACTCTTGAAGTAAGATAATTAGAGAGTATACACTGATATAAGACAATGCAATTGTTAAGTTTCTGTTTCTGTTATGTTTTTCTTTTGATATTCAGTTTTGCTTTACTCCATGTTTTATAGTCTTAGTGGATTAATTCCTTATTTTGTTTTTTCTGGTTATTTTCAGTTCTCAGGTTTTTATTTGTTGCCCTCTGCTGCCCTCTTGAGTTCTCTTGCTCCTTTCTTGTTTCTGCTCTGCTCACACCTGCTCCTAATCTGCTCGTTAACCCTCTCATTGTTTCAGTCTCCTACAAATACTCTCTCTGTTCTGTTCTTCTTTGCTGGGTCCTCGTCTAACCTTGTCTGTCTTCCTCCAACTCGTCTCTCTGAGTCTTCCTGCTGGTTACTGTTCCTCCCCTGATGAATCCATGGTTTTTGGTAACGTTTGATCGAGTTTTCTTTTTTTATCTTTGAATTTTTGACTCCTGGTTTCTTGTTTGTTTTTTTTACTTTGTTTTCTTTTTTTGGATTTTGGATTTTTGGTTGCCTGTTTGCTTAGACTTAGTTTTTTCCAGTATTAAACATTAAATCACCTCTGCCTTCCTGCCTCTGCTTTGGGTCAACTATCCTAAACCAAATCCTGACAGAAGGACCCAGCCAAAACATGGAACCAGTAGAGCAACCCCATAAGGCAATTGTATTCCTCAAACTCCTCAGACTATCCATAGACAATCTTTCCACCTCTCTTCACCCTGGGAGCGAGCAAGAACATATTGCAACTTATTGCTAATTAATCTAAAAAAATATCCAGAATTCCATCCATTTTTCCTTCAAGCCGGATAAATAGACCAAGTTAAATGGAACATTCAGGACACCTATGCAAATATTTTCAATAAACCTTCACTACCCAAAACACCACTCTGAGACATACCTGAGCTTTCCTTAACCTCAGAACCTGCTCCTCCACCTTCTCCCGCTGTTGGTCCCCCCCTGCCTTCTGCTTCCTCCAGGCGTAGGAACCGGTGCCGGGGAAAAGCGGCAGCTCACTCTCCGGCAGGTCAGCCTGACGCCTCCACTCTCTCTCCAGTGGGTGAGCCTGACGCCTCCACCTCATCTCTGGGGTGTTAGTCTGACGCCACCTCCTCTCCTCGGGTGGGTCAGCCAGCAACTAGCCTCAGTCCCCTTCATCACTAGGTCAGTTTCTTTGGCGGTCTCAGCAGACATCTCCTTGTCCAACAGCTAGCTCCATCCGTTAAAAGACAAACGAGGTCCTTTAGTCACACCCCCCGCCGTCAGAGCTCCCCATATTCAGGAGTCAGACCTTTAGAAATTCTTTTATCAGAATAGAGATGATCTATTCCCTTTCCTTCCACCTCCATCAGCTCCCCGCCAGCCAGATCCCAGTTCAGAGCCCTTTAGCGGGCCAGATCCTGAGTCCGAGCCCTTTAGCGGGCCAGTTTCCTTAGCTCCAGTGCCCTTTAGCGGGCCAGGTTCTCTAGCTCCAGAGCTCATTAGCCTGCTGTTTAGCCTAGCGTCAGAGGGCATTAGCGGGCCACTTAGGGTGGCACCAGAGGCCATTAACAGTCCAGTAAGCCAAGCCCTAGAGACTCCTGAGCGAACTCTGTGCCGTCCAGAGACCCCTGAGCACATTAATGAAGAGGCCTCAGAGTTAGAGCTTGGTGGGAGTTACTCTCTTAATTCAATTTT
>NW_015150465.1:582733-585664 GCF_000732505.1 Cyprinodon variegatus
ACTCCTCAGACTATCCATAGACAATCTTTCCACCTCTCTCCACCCTGGGAGCGAGCAAGAACAGCATACTCATTGCTAATTAATCTAAAAAAATATCCAGAATTCCATCCATTTTTCCTTCAAGCCGGATAAATAGACCAAGTTAAATGGAACATTCAGGACACCTATGCAAATATTTTCAATAAACCTTCACCACCCAAAACACCACTCTGAGACATACCTGAGCTTTCCTTAACCTCAGAACCTGCTCCTCCACCTTCTCCAGCTGTTGGTCCCCCCCTGCCTTCTGCTTCCTCCAGGCGTAGGAACCGCCGCCGGGGAAAAGCGGCAGCTCACTCTCCGGCAGGTCAGCCTGACGCCTCCACTCTCTCTCCAGTGGGTGAGCCTGACGCCTCCACCTCATCTCTGGGGTGTTAGTCTGACGCCACCTCCTCTCCTCGGGTGGGTCAGCCAGCAACTAGCCTCAGTCCCCTTCATCACTAGGTCAGTTTCTTTGGCGGTCTCAGCAGACATCTCCTTGTCCAACAGCTAGCTCCATCCGTTAAAAGACAAACGAGGTCCTTTAGTCACACCCCCCGCCGTCAGAGCTCCCCATATTCAGGAGTCAGACCTTTAGAAATTCTTTTATCAGAATAGAGATGATCTATTCCCTTTCCTTCCACCTCTATCAGCTCCCCGTCAGCCAGATCCCAGTTCAGAGCCCTTTAGCTGGCCAGATCCTGAGTCAGAGCCCTTTAGCGGGCCAGATCCTGAGTCAGAGCCCTTTAGCGGGCCAGTTTCCTTAGCTCCAGTGCCCTTTAGCGGACCAGGTTCTCTAGCTCCAGAGCCCATTAGCCTGCTGTTTAGCCTAGCGTCAGAGGGCATTAGCGGGCCACTTAGGGTGGCACCAGAGGCCATTAACAGTCCAGTAAGCCAAGCCCTAGAGACTCCTGAGCGAACTCTGTGCCGTCCAGAGACCCCTGAGCACATTAATGAAGAGGCCTCAGAGTTAGAGCTTGGTGGGAGTTACTCTCTTAATTCAATTTTTAATTCAATTCAGTTTATTTATATAGCGCCAAATTCACAACACATGTCATCTCAAGGCACTTTACAGTTCAATCAGATCATACAGTCAAATATCTTAGAGCCCTCAGCAGTTGCTCCAAGCCTCCAAGTGTCCTCAGCGGGCGCTCCAAGCATCCTAGAGTCCTAAGCGGGCACTCCTCACCACTCTGAAAGCAGCTACGGCCGCAAAGGGTGACAATCTCCCTACCAGATTCCTCCTCTTCCTCTGGTATCGTACTTTACTCTAAACCACAAAATCTGTTTATCCACCCCGCTGACGACCAGCCACTCCCTGTACTTATAAATAAAGCTTCTTTGAAAATCATCTTGATTTGTCTGCCTGAATATTGGGTCCAAGGTTCTGGGGTCATTACACACAAAGGGTTGCCTCCTCCAAACTTCACGAAGATCTTTACAAAACATATAAGAGTGGAATTTCTGTTTCTTTGTTTGCACAACCTAAACCTTTTCAGTAGCAACAAATCCCATTCTTGCAATGATATTAACATCAATATAATTTAAAAATATTAAAATGACACATTTTGTTGTGTTTAATGGAAACCATTATATTTTGGTACCATACAGTAGTGGCCATACAAAATCTCCCCATTTTCCTTGATGGGCCATTGGCTGGTCGCCTACAATTGCTTTTTTAACCTCAATCTTTGGACTAAAATATTCTTTCTGCCATGATTTTTGGACATTAGGATCTAAAGAGAAGCGCCATCTTCTGGTCAGACCCGTAATTCAGTGAAAGGGTGGTGTTAGAGTGAAGAAATATGCCAGAGGGGGTCACTCCAGTGCATGGAAATTGGAAGGGATTTTGCCGGGAGTTGCAGGCTGCCATTCGGGTGACGTTTGACTGGGAAGGACCATTCTGAATGGCTGCTACTGTATATGAATTATTTTAGTTCTTCCAAACTATAAACTAGTGTTAAAGTGTTAATTCAAGCCTTTGTTTATGAACAAGAACGTTCTTGTTCAAAACATGAAAAGCAATGACCGGAGATGACTTTTTCTCAGAATGCACTTGGAGAAAATATTACTGATCCACTTAAATATGCGTGTGTCGTAAAAAAAAAAAAGTTAACATAAAGCCAAAACAACATTTTATTTATTCAATATTTTACATCTACTTGACAAGTAGTCAGGTGGTCTTGAAAGGTTTTAGAAACAATTTTAAAATGTTGTCTGTTTATCTGCTGACAGTCAGAAGGTTTTAGCTCAGTTATGATTTACAGATGTTCAAGGGCAGGAATTATTAGTCCCAATACTGTAAGGGCCTCTTGGAGGTTCTAGGAGGGGGCAAGCTGTCTCCCCAATGGGTAAAAATGCTGAACTAAGCTTAAAAATTTATGTTAAGTTTGCGTAAAGTCTGCTAAATTGGGAAAAAAAATGTCTTGGGCTGACAGAAATCTCTGGAAGACAGTGATACACATTTAAATTGTGTTCGTTGGAACCAAAACTTTCAATTCAAATTCCGTTTTTTAATTAAATTTTGACTCGTTCACTTGAAAGCAATCTCTTAAACTCTCACACTTTCAAGTTAATAAAAAAAGCTATTTCCAAACATAATTTTGAATTAAGATGAATAATAAAAAAATATTATGTTCATTCTACCCACAAAAAACAACGTATGTAAATAAGATATTAGAAATATAGCCAGTGTGTATAAAAGTGAGGAATTTCTTTTTTTTTCAAAGTCTTAAGCCCCAATAAAACTGAGAATACCATCATTGCTTTTTTGCTGCAGTGCATGTATTTTTTACATTGCGACTGGTCCAACTAGGGAGTACCAATATGGCGGCTGGTGACTTAACAGCAAGGTGCACTACCAATGGCCCATTGGATATCCAGAGAATAAATACAGCTCAGTGGCTGGAACCC
>NW_015150465.1:586761-588185 GCF_000732505.1 Cyprinodon variegatus
GATCTGGTTGAACTGTAAAGTGCCTTGAGATGTCATGTGTTGTGAATTTGGCGCTATATAAATAAACTGAATTGAAATTGAACAACAATGGTCACTAGACGAACAGCTATATCCCAGAATGGGATTTGTTTGATGGCGAGAGAGAAAAGCGTATGCTGATACGTGGGCCATAAGTTACAGCTAAGCTATCTGATCGTTGACATAGGTCAACTGTAAGTTACTCATAAGTCGTGATGTCTAGCTTATCCTAAACCTCTGAGTAACTTGGGCATAACTTATCAAGAACTCATCTCCAACGCATATCAATGTATCTGACGTGTTGCAGACAAGAGCTGAACGTATTTCTAACTACCAGCTACTGTATAATGGCATATTGGCAGCGTTTTGGTATAAAGGGGGTTCACAGGAGGAAACCGTCCGGTCTTCTTGCTTTCACGCCCACGGCCATGACCAACAAACTTGCTATCAAACCTTCTTTCTTTATTTTTCTTGTTATTTATTTATGTAATAACCTCAGACTCTTGGACCCAATATTCAGACAGAAAGACCAGGAAGATCAAAAGGCTTTATTTCGAACAAAAAAAAAAACAGCAAGCAACTGGGCGTCAGCAGGGCGGATAACCAGATTCTCTGCAGAGATGGAAAACAGAGGTAAGTGTCTGAAATGTCAGGCTGATCACAACTAGGGGCTAAAGTCCCTGATCTGGTTCAAAGTCCATTCGGATCCCAGAGGAGAGGGAGGAATACGGGAGGGAGGTTGTCCACCATTTGCTTCCAGAGCCCCAAATGAGGATGAGCTGACAGCAGCCGAAGCTGAGGGAGCAAGAGTGACCGTGAGGGGAATCCTAGCCGAGGTCAGTGAAACAGTCTAGGATCGGTAACCAGCAGAACCCAAGAAAACAAAATCACAGCAGACACAGCAGGCAAGGACAAGGCAAAAACTTGAATATAAATAGATAAAGGAACCAGGTGGAAACAATCAGCATTAATCAGCCGCCGGGCCAATAAGACAGGTGAGCAGGAGAAAATGAAAAAGCCAACCATCAGCACCAAGACCATGACAATTTATGAATGAAGGTAAACAGCAGCTATGTTAATATTGCAATCAAAGAAATCTTTTTATGCAGGCCAGGCTCCACCGGGTGCATCCATGACCCCCTCAGGACACTGGCTTGTGGATCATTTCATGGGCATTTCTCTGCCATGCGTTATGCATAAGTTAACCTGTTGTTGGACAGAAGTTCTGGACTCATTATGAATACTCTGTATACACCCAAAACTGAAAAAATATATAGAAAGTTCAGCGTTTTAGGAAATTCTGGGGTGTCGGCTATATGCTGGCTAATTTGTCAAGCTGTAAAAAGGGCTTTAACTCAGTTCACTATAAAGCCCACAATGTAGTTACTGCTCCATATAATGACTGA
>NW_015150465.1:591978-593293 GCF_000732505.1 Cyprinodon variegatus
CTCCCTCTGCAAACTATACGAGCATAACTAACGTGTAAAGACATTGAATGGTGTTCACATTTTCAGTGCTTCTGTTTTATTTTTTTTTACTTATGTGACAGCATATACTTTCATTTTCCTAGACACATTACTTCACAAAGACCCCCATCTCTACCACTCAGCATGAGACAAAACGGTTCATATGCTCCGTCAAATCTGTGCCCGCATGCTGGATGTCACCCCCAGTTACACGCAGCTTTGTTCACCTAATAAAGATGTTATTAGAGCTGCAGATGTAGACATCTACTGCTTGTTTAATATCCTCATATGTCCCATCATGTTCCAGCAATCTAATTTTCTTTGAAGTGAATCTAAAATCAAATCAAAGAAATTGAATTTGAATTACCAATTTATTCTTTTTTTGAGTAAGGACACCCTGCGCTTAATTGAGTTACTTAAAGGTGAGATAAATTTTAATGTAGTGTATGACTCAGCCTGTTATCATCACTTCCTCGGTTTTTAGGTGTGACTATTGTCAACATGATCTGCTGGAAGCCTCACATCAAACATATCCAAACTAGACTATCTACAAGCATCAACATTCTTAATACATTAATAAAACAAAAAATTTTCTGAATTATAAAGCATTACACATTCTGATTTTAACCATACCTGATAGTGTAAAGATATGCATGCTGCAGAAAACAGCCATCCAGATATTTCAAAGGGCTGGTTATACTAATCCATTATTTACATAGTCCTGCTTGCTTAATCAATTTCCTTGATCTGGTAGAATTTTAAATATCTTTCTCCTCCACTGAAGCATTTTCTTTTATGCCCATGCCTGACAGGAGTCACAATAAGGTCAGTTCTCCTGGGTCCAGAGTAAAAGGGGGGCCAGAACCACCTGCATCCATACCCAAGAATATTTCTTTAAATATCATATGATTTTAGAGTTTGAAATATTTCAAATAAAAATATTTTTTGTTTCGTCGGTGCTCTAAAAAAAAGTAATGTATATTTTATACATATACATATATATTTTCACAAACACTTTCACTTTCTGCTTGAGTTTATTTAACTAAAATGGCAGAAAAACTGCACATTACATGATTATTCTAAGAAATTTTACACTTACAAAAACTTACAAAGGATTTTATTATACATACCAACCATTCACAATTTCAAAGGAACTTAAAAGGGGGAAAAAGAAAAACAATTGCAAAAAATCCCATCTTTTATTACAAGCTAGTTATCTAATCCATAAGTAGGTGGTGACATTCAGATGGAGCCTCTTGAACTGTGGGGATCGTTGAGGCAATTTGGCCAAACGGTT
>NW_015150465.1:594906-596098 GCF_000732505.1 Cyprinodon variegatus
AAAAATATCAGAAAAATCTACTTGAGTACAGTAACGAAGTATTTGTACTTCGTTACTTCCCATCTCTGAATATATATATATATATTTTATATATATAGGATTCCTATATTTGGGTCAGTAAGGTACATTATGAAGTGTGATTTAAAGAGTTTGTCCCGAGTGATCTCTTCTCAGGATAAAGAACCGGAGAGACAAATCTTAAAGGTGTAAAAACAGAGCTTTCCTTAACAGTAGTGCTGGAGCGAATCATAAATTCTTTAATTTCTTTCCCAACCTCAGCCAGTGTATCAACAACACAATCTTTTCAAGAAGGTTGAAAATAAAGAATGCTCTTCCTCTTTTTATCCCGCTTCTATGAAGCAAGCGGCAGATTAGTCACCTTTGTTGCGTATTAATGGCGTTCAGGTCAAATGACTGGCCGTTCAAAAACATGTCGCATTTGCAAAGATCAGGAACACCTAGCCAAGTGGCCTGGATCATATTGGAAAAAAATGTAGATGTGTTGTCCATACTGTCATGAAAAGATCAGAAACAGGTCACATATGGGCAAAAAAGTTGTATTTGGGTCACTTGAGGCTGCTGAGTGAACCCAGCTTTAGTCTAACCCTCTGTCTGACCATGTGTCTCTCATTTCCAGACATATGCATTATTCTTCACTTCCATCCAAACTCACAGTCCTGACAGAAGCTTTTTCACTCCTCTGCATTAATGTTTTCTGACACACACAATCTGGATGGCAGTTGTGGATATAGTCCATCTTTTAAATCTGCCTCTGAGAGCTGCAGACGATGCTGTGACTGCTGTATAATTACAGCTGACAGCCAGGAGACAGACAATAAAAGCAAAAGCTGCACTGTGGCTTTTGTCTATGAGCACTCAAAAATACATTCACCAAATCAGTGGAGTTATCCACAGCCTGACTAGAAGAAAGCACTCTCATACTTTCATTTGGAATTAGGATATTTGTGGGTCCAAATTGCAGCTCTTCAGTGCAAAATGTGTATTTTGTTTCTGTGTACATTTATATTAAAATGAAAGCTGATAGAAGGTGTGCACTCTGCCAGTGGTTGACATCTGGTTCTAAAAGGTAACCGAGGGAACAGAACTCAGGCTTAAAAACTCAATGTAATTATTAGGGGTGTAAATCACACACATCATGGCGATTCGATTCAGTATCGATTTCCTGACCCAA
>NW_015150465.1:597788-599161 GCF_000732505.1 Cyprinodon variegatus
AGCTGTACTAAAGTGAGCATTATTGAAATAAATAAACTTTCAGTTATAATTCTAAAAAGAAAAGAACCTGCAATTCTATGTATTTTTATTATATTTGTTGAATCTTTTAGGATAACCTGAGGGACGACATATTAAAAAGATGTTTCCGTACTTATTCTAGAATGTTCTGTTCTGTGCATTGTCATTTAAAAAAATCCTCTATGTTTGATAATATGCTTGAGTATTTTCTCAAACAAGATAGAAAAAATGATAGCTATCCTTGGAATCCGTTTTAAGATCTCTTCTGTCTTCTTCCTCCATAAATCTATTTATGCTCTGTTTTTTTTTGTTGTTGACTATGTTCTTTATTGGTGGGTAGGAAGGGAAAGAGTCTGTTATAATCAGTGTTGGGATCTGGAGATCTGCCACCTTTCTCCAGCAGCGACTGAACTTCCCTTCAGTGCCAGAGTGTTAAACAGTTATGGTTAGCAAGCCTGAGCCAAACCTGTTGACTGAATCTCTGACTGCTTAGAAAGTCAACCTGATTCTAACCTGCCTTTGTCCTCTCTGCTTTCCTAGGAAGAACTTATGGACTCAGGAGCTCTGGAGGAGCTCACATTCAAAGACCTGCCTGCCTGCTCTGTGAAGCCAAACCTGAAGATCAACACTCTGAGTCTGCAAGCTAGTTCTCAGGAGAGAACTAGGAGATCAACTCAAGGTCTGAACCACTCTAGTCTGAAGTCAAGCCCAGTCGCTGCTAAACCTTCCGCTAAACCCTCAGTCTCTGGACCCTTCTGGTTCCCTCTCTCCAACGCTCAGTCTGAACTACCATCAGGTACAGATCAGTTACAAGTTCTGTCAAGATTCCTCAGCTACTTGGCTAATCAAACTGTCCCTCTCTGCAGAGAGCCGTGTGTTTCCAGTCCCGGACCTGTTCCAGTATCAGTGCAAATAACTTTATTGTGTGAAATCTTTCAATAAACACCTGTTAACTTTTACTCTGTTTCCGTGGTGTTCTGCATTTGGGTTGAGCTCCTTAGACCCAACATGACAATCAGCTGATTTCTTCAAAAGCACTTTCTGTGGCGCATAGCTTTATAAAACGCACTAATAAGCCCTATTAAGCTAAATCGACCAGAGTTTGTTTGTTTCTTTTGTGCAGGTCTGATTTAAGCCCAGCTAAACCTGGTCCAGACCAAATAACTGGATGGAGTCTAACTTGCTGAAATGGTCTTGATCCACTTCCTGTTGGACTCTGGTGCAGGTTGCTTCAGGAATCATTACAAACTGGCCTCAGTCTCACCCAAATTCAAAAAGCTCACAGCTGTTGGGCTTAGCAAGCTGCTGTTGTAGTAAATGTAGTACGGAAACTACAGTATACCTGATCCACCTTA
>NW_015150465.1:601240-618946 GCF_000732505.1 Cyprinodon variegatus
AAAAGTGAGATTTTCGTCCCCGTAAACCCCCGTAAACTCCCGCAGATCTGCCTGATTTTCGTCCGTTTCCGACAATTTGTGGCACAACAAACGCGGACAAGCGCGGGTTGCAAATTGTCGGAAACTGACGAAAATCAGGCAGATCTGCGGGAGTTTACGGGGGTTTACGGGGACGAAAATCTCACTTTTCATGCAGTGTACGTGAAAGGGACATGAGAGACCAGGCAGAGGAGCTGCGAGAGGAAAAGAAGCCACTGCTGCAACAACTACTGCTGGAAATTATAAACATGTTGCTCAAATCCAATTATTGGTAGGGACAATTAGGTCGGTTCGAAATTTTGGTAGGGACATGTCCCTATGGTCCCTATGCAAACCTACGCCCATCTCTCAAGGACCACAAGGGGAGTCTTCTGAAAATAGAACAACTCAACAGTGAGCTACGTTTGAAATTTCACTGTATTCTGTTGCTCTTCTTTTTTTAATTGGGTTATAGAACATTTCATCATTTAATCACATATAGCATTAAAGCATCTATAGAGATTTCAAAATGAAAATGTCTAAAAGAAAATTATGAATTTAAAGAAACGATAAAGATATGTTTAGGATATATGAAGTTTAGGTGAACGTTGACCCTTGCAGTATTGGTAGCCCTTCCTGTGACTCAGTACCCCTGAATTAGCCCTCAACTGTAAAAAGGTTGGTGACCGCTGATTTAGATCTACCATACCATGGTAACCGTGGCTGGTCACATGATGAACTTAACATGCCCTCCCTCACTCTGCCTTCACTGCACTGATGTACCCTTCTGCAACTAACCAAGCGCTGCTTCAGAAAAACACTATGACTTCCAGAAAAAGTAAACATCTGGTCCGGTAACTAGGTCCTGCGGCGGTGTTAGTTTGTGCACGGTGTATTGTTGCAAGATGAGTAGACTGACCAAGTAAAGTGAGCAATGAGCATCCTCTGTGCTTTCCAAATTTGCACACACCGCCTCTCTCAAGTTATAGCAGCTTGTCAGCGGCGCAAAAGTGGGTATGCAATATAATACGCCGGCCTGGCTGAACTGGAGAGAGCGCAGATCCAATCGCAGTAAAATAATTTATATTACAGTTGTCACATCCCTGCCGCTAGCAGGTTGACTACACATGCAAAGCGTGTTATGGGGAAGAATAACGTCAGGTTTCCAGTTTTCCTGCAAGCCCCCCTCCCCTCTACAAGTTTGTGTATTCACTCTACCTTGCTTACTGTCCTTGTTGTCATGCAAATAATCTTTGATATGACCAGCCCTTCTACAGGAGACTGGATAACGGCTGAAACAAACTGGAATCAGAACAAGAGCATGCTACAAACACTTTAAATTACCTGCCCCTGCAACATCAGGCCTTTTTGCAGGAATATATAAGTAATATATAATATATAAGTCATATCTTAATTTTTTATTTAGGCAAACTTATTGAACAACCAGATATCATACGGGTCCTAGTTCCTGAGCTGGGAACAGGTCATAACCATGCTTTTCCAACAGGGCAAGGCAGTGCCTATTTATATTGTCCATTCACCAACAGACTCATTTATATTGCAAAGCTCACTATTTGAAAGAAAGAACAACTTATAATTGTATTTTGTCTTGTCTCCGCCTTTTCACGTCATTCAACATTTCAGCTTAGAGAATGACAAACAGTATGATTTCAGTATTGGAGTAACATTTATTTCACCCAAGGAAAAGCACTACATATGAAGCTACAATTTAGCAGTTTTTACAAACCCTGGCTTACTTATAAAAACAATTAAGAAATCTTAAAAAATAGAGTTTAGCACATATTCCAAAAGTAAGAGTTGTAGTGTGAACTAGATGAGGTTATCTATGTGTGCTACAAGTTTTGTGGCACTAAAATGATCTATAGTGTAATTATTGGCTATTATATGCTTATAATAACAATGAATAAAGCTCCAAAAATACAGTTTGGCCTATCTTTCCAAAGTAAGAGTTGTAGTATGATCAGATTAAGTTATCTGTGTATTCTGGAGGCACTACAGTGATCTATAGTTTAGTCATTGCCCATTTTATGAGTAGATAGTAGATCCACCTATGGAATAGTGGCAACAGAAGCATAAATCCAAAAATGACTTATCAAGGAACACATGAACCAGAATAAAGGGGAACACATGTGTTAAGGAGGTAAGGTAGGAATGTAGAGAAAACCCAAATAGAAAACCTATACAGAACCAAAAAGTGCAGAATCATGTCAAGCATGCTGGAAGGTGTCTGGAGCATCTGAGCTCAACTGTTGATCTTCCTTTTCCTCAAAAGTCAAAAATATACATAATTTTGTAGAATCAATCCCTAAACTACTCCAAAAGTATTTTTTTTTTATGTGGAGAAGCGAAAGATGAAGCAGTTATTCCCCATGAGTTCTTTATTGTGTAGCAGAAAAGGTCCCTATCAGCTAAAATGGCACTTCTGGTACTGATAAAAGAATTCGCATTGGTAAGAAGTGGAGGAATTATTATCCCGCTTGCAGCTAAATTATTTTTTCATAAGCCATTTGGGCTTCAGGATGATACTTTATTTAGTTGGTATTGAAGACCAAGGAACACACCAGTTTAGGGAGAAAATTCAGAAGAGGTTTGAAGCAGAGATAGATTATATAACAGTTACCTATTTTTCAACACATAAATTGCAGGTGAAAATATAAGGCACAAATACCAAGTATCCACCGAATATGACAGGAAAAAGTTAATCATCAAGTTATCTGGAGAGGTCTGTTTTGGAAAAGACGATACAATGCACTTCTTTTACTGTTTCTCTTTTATTTGCCGGTTTGGAGCATTTTCCTCGAAAAATAGAAAACACATGCAAAGCATTGTTAATGCATGTGCAAAAATTGCGGGAAAATCCCTGAAGGATTTCCAGGACATACAGATGTTATAAAAGGCCCAAAAGATTTCCTCTGACCTAAGCCACACTCTGTGGGTGGAGTTCAAACCACTCCCATCTGGTCGCACATTCACTGTCCCTAAATGCAGAACACATAGACACAAGAAACATTTATTCCAGTTGTTATTACAATTCTTAATCACTGTAGTTCTTCACCTATTATTATATATGTGTTTTACAAATGTGTTTGTGTTTATGACAAATTGCCCCTCAGGGAAAATAAACAAAATGTTTTTGACTGAACATGTCATACATGTTCCTACATGTATGACATGTAAGACCCCTAAACCTGTTCAATGCAAGCTGGACTATTAATTTTGAACAAGTTAAAAATAAGGTTAACATACATAAATGCTGATTACAGCGTTATTCGATAATCATCAGTAACATTTCATGTAACGCATGATTGACTTTGATTTACTTTGGACTTTAATTTGCTAATTATAACCTTCAAAGTTCTGCTCTTTCCAGCTAATATCAATATTAGTATGAACGGGGTGCTCTCCTTGTCTCAATTTGTCATGGACTGTTGAGTTAAAAATTCTCTGAAAATTAAATGCCAATCATGAACATCTACAGGCACTGCTTCGGTTCAAACTTCTTCGACAAGCATTGTCACAAATGGCAATACTACTGATGAGCAAATTTTGAGTTATTCACATGCTTAATATCATTCCAATTTCACATTTTTATCAGCTGTCAAGTTAAGTAGGAGATCATTTCTCTTTTAGCCACGGAGTGACTTCAAAAGTGTTTCAGGTGAGTAGGAGGAGGTTTCCATAAGCCAGAGAAAAACTATTCTATTTAATGTGCATTTCAGTGCTATGAAATTGGTTAAATTGGAGTATATACCTTTCCAACAAAAATGAGAAGCCTCCATATCCCAAAAACAAACCTGCTCTCACTATAGATTCCCCTTTGTTGTTCTTTTGGGTTTAGGAAGACAGACTAACTTTTCCAGCAAGGTCCCTTAGTTCATTTTTCCATGTTTCTGAGAACAGACCTGTGGGGAAAAAAAGAGAGCAAATAAAAACCTAATGAGAAGATCCATTTGGGTGCATGCCTGATTTGTTTTTGTTTCCACTGCCTCTGTAAATACAGTATGTGAGGCAAATGAGAAAGTAATGACTCAGCTGCTTTTTAAAAAGATGTGGCTCTTGAGAACAGAAAAAATAATGAGGTGACAGACCAGTTATGTCTAACCATGCAAAGGGAGCTACCATTAACTCCTGTGAGGTAAACTTACAGAGGACTTGTTCCACTGACACGCTAGGAGAGCATAGTAATCAGAACAGCAATTTAAGCCCTGGTTTAAAGATCTTCTGAATACTTTTGCAAACACTTGTTTAGTCCCCATTGGCAAACTTTTTAAATAAATGACTGAAATGAAATGTCTTTTTTTTTTTCAGAAAAAACTGGATGGAATGTTTAAGGGAATGAGTACAAACATGTTAGGAGAAAGAACTACCAGTGACTTGATTTTGGTAATACATTGTTTGAGCAATTTATTAATGAAATGTTAGATTTTTTGAAAGCCTTAGTCAGAAATAGGTTAAGTTCAACCTTAGACCGATTTCAGTAATTCAGTTTAAATTTGACATCCATGTAATACTGGTGTGGATTGATTTGGTATTCAGCAAAGCCTTAATTATCTTCAAATAAGGCTTCCTAGTTTAACTTGGAATATTTTTTGCCATATCTGTAATGAAAAAGAGAATATAAGCTAATGTATTCTGGTATTTCAAGGAATATAGGTGGGTAATTCAGGTCCAGAAAATAAAAACCCTGTACAGAGATTACTACCAACCATTTGCATATCCAGCTCTGCAACACACAATGGGAGCTAATTACCTGGTTATGTGAACAGGGTGAGGTTTTCACTTCCTGGACTAGAATTTCCCACCTCTGTAAAAAGAAAACAAAAACAAACAAACATTCACTTGGAAAATAGTTGTTTACTCTGTGCACAATTTTAAAGAATTAGATCAATGTATTACTATGTATAATGAGGTAAAACACACTAGATGTTGGTAAGAGAGCCAGCAGAACCACATCATACGTGAAACCAAACCAGACCCCTGCTGTCTATAATGATCATGAACAAAACAGGAATTGTTAATTACTGAAAGTTGCCAGGTTAAAAACAGCTTCACAGAAACAGAGATCACAGAAATACCTTAATTAATTAATAATGTGAGGGTAACCCTCTGTATATAATTATTTAATTCCTCTTCTGAAACCTTTACCTCTTCTGCCTCCCTGCTCACCTGGAATGGGCCTCTCTCTGTGAGGATGACGATTCTGAATGGAAATTAATACATTCTGAACCAAAGTTAGATTTTCATTCACCTCCATCTTGCAAAATTTTGCTGTAAATTCCTTCTGATTATTCCACTGCTGCTCCTGTCTCCTGCTGTTCCCCTAGAGTTTTGCCATTGAGCTCTTAACATTTTGAAGTCAAAGCCAGAACTTTGGCCTCAAAGTGAAGGACATAAAAATGCTTAAGTAAAGGATTATTTTAAGGCAATGTGACAAAAATACCAAAAACTGCAGAGCAACCACTGATTACAAATAGCTCCCTTTAGATGTAATAAAAGGTTGTAAAGACTATTCTGCATCACAAGCCTAGCCCTCTGTTTTCTAACATCACTATTATCTCCAACAATAAGCTCAGATTAAAAATACATAAGTATGTTTGAAGCAGCTCTTTACCTTAGAAAGCCGTCTCAAGGAGAATTCAGAGGTACTCATCAGTTTGTGTTCAGTACACTATGCTGCTTAGAAACCTAAATTGAAGTAAAGAATTGCATCAGTGCATTGGCACCTGTTCAATTTTACTATGATTTAATATCAGCTACATTCATTCAATTTCTAACATTCATCTCATTCTTGAAAAATTAGGATAAAACATTTTATGTTTTGCTGTTTACTTAATTCATTTGCCTCCTTTTTCTTGTTTGATAAACATGTTTTTTTTTTTTTTTTATTAATTGATTGATTTCTGCATTCTTGCACTTCCAAAATCTCCCCCCAAAAAACAAAAAATTAGAATCCATGAACTCTGGCCATAGTGGTGCCAATAAAACATTAGCCAATCTACTTTGCCTACTGTGGAAAGTGGATTGGCTACTTTTTTGTCAATCAAACATTTTTCATAAGTGCTCCCAGTATAATATTTAAGTAGGCAAATGTACAGTAACTCATAAATTGTTTAGTTTGCGGACCGCCATTACGTCGAAGCACGAATAAGCACCCCTACGCTTTTTTGCTGCTGCAGCTATTTTTTTATTTATTTGCTCTGTCTTTTGTGTAAACTGGAGCATTGATGGCCAAAAAGAATGCTGAACAACCGAACCAGAAGAGAAGCCTTTTTCAATGTAGTTGAAAAGAGGATAGAAAGTGGGAGAGAACGGAAACGGTTAAGTGTGTTTAGGAGATTCTTTTCAGAGATGAAGGAACAAAAGTGTCTGAAAACAGATGCTTTGGTCACACAACTTCTGATGCACAGGTAAATAACGGTTAACTCTATAGTAAGTTGAGGCAGCAGAGAGAACACAGCAACAAATTGTAAATATAAAATGGCCGTTGGACATATCTTCCACCACAGAATCCTCTTTCCTACCTTTAAAGGAAATCAAAAGTCTTTCAGATGCAAACACAGGAAAAACACAGGCACAAACAATATATGAATAGAAGCAAACAGTTGAAGATTAATGAATAAGCATGGATATAAAGTTATTTAATGTTTTGGACAACTGACCTCTGTAACGTATTGGTCAAAAGAATTGCATAGATGCAGAAATATAACAATGTGAAAAAAAATATTACAACCATTTTTGGCATTTAGTTAATCATATTAAGTTACTTTAACACAATTGTTTTATGTTAGCAGGGTAGGACATAAAACAATTGTGTTACAGTAACTAAATATGATTAAGTAAATGCCAAAAGTGGTTGCATTATTTTTTTCAGTTTAGAATAAAAACAAATGTTGATAGGATTTTCTGGAATCGAATCATAATTATACAGCTATATTATTCACACTCACTGACTTGGACGATAATCTCTGCAGCCCTATAATTTATCTTTCTGCTCTTAGGGCAGTCTGTAATGTAAGAAGTGCTGCAATCAAAAGCCAGCGAGGAGATTCTGAATACAAAAAACACATTGCTTCTGAAATAAGAGTGTTTTATATGATACATTTTTTTTTCTATGACTTTTCCCAAGATCTTTTAAAATAGAAAAATTATATATATATTATCACATATCAATGTTTTACCACCTTTTATTCAAAGGTTATTTAATATTTTTCAGATGATTTACTTTCCCTTACATACTAGAGCTGCTTTTTGAAATCATCTGGCAATTAAAACAATTTAATTTCCCCCATTGGGAAGATTAAAAAAAGTAGAAAAAAAAAAGGTTGTATCTCAAAGTACTTCAGTTGGACAAAAAGACAGCTGATAAAAAATAAGTAAAACTACCAAATCAATTAAATGCAATGACAGTCGCTCTCATATCTCATTTAATGAAGGTTCGGGAGAGCCCAGTCTCTGGATAGAACAAGCTGAGTGCACAGGTGAGGAGGTTTCAGGACCCCCCTGCAATTTTCCTACCAGCCCCTTTTAAGAGTTGAGGACGCATCATCTAACTGATGTAAAAAGCCCATATACTCCTGGATGTCAAGGGAGACACTGTGAGAATGACATTCTAAGGTGCCTTCAATACCATTCACCCTCTGCAACTGGATGTGGGTGATGAATCTCAATAGCTCATTGATCTACCTTATAAGCAGGCCATCATTTGTCCCTCTGGGCAGTATTCTATCTGATGTGGTGCTCAGTGATACAGGAGCTTCACAGGGGGGTTTGATCCCTTTTCACCCTGTAACACCTCTGACTTTCAGTACAATTCTGAGTCATGTTACTTGCAGAAGTTTTTAGATCACTTAGTTGTTGTAGAGGGGGAGAGGAGGGTGAATACAGGGCACTGTTGAACATTAACAAGACCAGAGATAATTACTTATTTTATTAATGAATTAATAGATAATATAATTTAACTTTATTGATCTCACATGGGAGAAATTTCCATCTTCATTTAACCCATCACTTCGGGGAGCAGTGGGCTGCCATCGTGGCGTGCCTGGGTAGCGAGCGGGGGTTAAAGATCTTGCTCAGAGATGCAGAGTGGCAGTCTCTGAGAGTGGATTTCGAACTCACAACTTGAGGATTCCAAGCCTTATGCCCTAACTACTAGGCCGCCACTCCCCCAATTTCCAGAAGGAGAGGGCACCTTCACAGTCAATACAGAGTAGGGGGAGGTAGAGGACTATAAATATCTGGAAATAGTGAAACATGCCCACAGGAAGGGGAAGAGAAAATGGTATTTATTGAGGAAGCTGAGATCCTTCAATGTGTGCAGCAACATGTTGAAGATCTTCTGACAGTCGGTTGATGCTAGAACCATCTTTGCTGGAGTATGTTGGGGCAGCAGCATCAACACCAGCCACACTTGCAGACAAGACAAGACCACCAAGAAAGCTGGCTCTCTAGTGGGTCTCAGTGTCATGCTCCAGGCCTGGGTACAGGGCTGGGTTGTCTCTTTCTCTCTCTCTTCCCTGCAGGGTGGACAGGCAGGTGCTCCTCATCACTGCTGATTTCAGCCCTTCTTAAGGAGTAGAGACCAGGAGGAGGGCATCAGTTCTTTCTCGCTTCGAGTGTGGTACATGACCCAACAAACTTTTCCAAGTTTCCTCCGAACCAGACCTGATACTTTTTCTCTGTCTTTTTTCCCCTTAGAATCAGTAGTCCAAGCCAGAGAAACCGCAAGCCAGGAACCCCAAGGGAGCTGGACTTCTCTGATCGCCTGCCTGAACTAGTCCTCCTCTTTGAAGCTCACCTGCCTGTCCACCCTCTAAAACCATCTGCACAAGAGAGAGTCAGGGACCACCTCCTTCGCCCCTCCAAGCAGACCAGAAGATACCAAGCCAGACATCACCAACACCTGTAAACCAGAACTTTACAATAAACCAGATTTAACTAGCTGTCTGTCTCTGTGGTTGCTCTGATCCTGAGTCGTTCTTTTCGATCATGACACTCAGGTCTTTTGAGATGTTATGAAAAGAAGGGTCCTCAAAAACTGTTATCCGTCATGGACAATGAGAGGCACCCTCTTCATCACACTGGAAAAGAGGCATATTTTTAACAGATAGCTACAGCTCAGCTGTCAAAGGGACAGATACAGAAAATCCATAGTGCCATTAAACCATTGTAAAACTCCTGTTAATTACAAAATGTGTACTTTACCATTTAATACTTTATTTTTTCTTAATTCTTTATGTAAATTAAAATATTTTTCTCCTTTTATTTAAATTGTAATTTTATGTTCCTATCAAAATAGAATAAAAAACAGGAAAAAGTATGAAAATAATTAAAAACATTGGGGAAAAAGAAAAAGGCGTGTTTTATAATGCATCATGGTTTGTGAAATACTAAGTACAGTACTATAGAGGCAGAATGTTGCACAGCCAAGGGACAGAACAGATAAAGTGTGGTCACCATGGTGTGGTGTTTGGAAGATTAGTGTTGGAAGAATGCAGAGATCATGAGGAACTATAATCTCTGTATGTTCATGTAAGAAGGACATGGCAATAGTGAACTTTCTGCATTAGATCGGGAGAGTAGGGGCAGGATATTTGCCATATGTCTGAGGTGGAAGGATAAGATTTGGCAAAGTGCTTGAGATGCTTTCCACTAGTAGCTGTTAATGAAAAATTACATCAAGATTGGTCAACATACTGAAAAGGGAAATGTTCTGACCGAAAAAGGTAATGCTTAAGATTTTTTTTAAGCTGAATTTGGTTTTGAAGTACCAACTTATATCACTTCAGTTTTTTTAACTGTAATGATGGAGAAAATGTTGCTGTTATCAGGTGACCTAAATGCAGAGGTGAGCAGGCAGAGATGAGTTCTTGCATATTTAATGTGGTGTAAATGGCAACAGAAACACAAATCCAGGAACAACAAAATAGAAATCAAAACCAGGAGATGCTCATTAAGAAACTGGAAAGGAACAGTATATATTGGAGACAGAACAAAGACAATGATTAATCAGCTGACAGGGAGCAGGAGTAGAAATAATCAGCTAGAAGCTTGGTGAAAGGAGACTGGCACAAGGGGGCAAAAGAGACCAACACAAGTAACTCGTGTGTAACATTCCGGAAAGGTATTCCATCTCATTTGAAATATCAATGCAATGTTCATAAGCTGTATGCAACGCAATTTCATTCTGTATGCACTCTGTGCATACAAAATGACAAATAAAGTAGTCTAAGTCTAACACAACACTGCTTAAATATAACTAGAAAACCACTACAATGACACAAAATGGAAAAGACACCAATTACCAAGAAAATACGGAATGACAAAAATGTAAATGAAAACTCAAAAAATTAAAAACAGAACCAAAAAGTGAACAAGGGGCAGGATCATGACAGCTGTATTCATGCCTTTATTTCCTTTAAATAAGAAATGTGTTGCAGGAAAAAGTAACTGACTGGATGGAGGGGTCGACAATAATGACGATGGAATAGGTTCAGTCTAAGGCACATTAGTTTAAGGTACAGCTGAGTATCATCAGCACAGCAATGAGAAGAGATCCTGTAGCTGCTGATAATTTATCCACATGGTATTATGTATAGATTGAAAAAAGGGGTCCAAGAACTGATCCTTGGGGCACACCTTAGGAGACAGGCAGTGTCTAATTTCAGGGACCAGTGGAGATAAATTCAGGTCCGTTCATCAGGTAAGACAGGAACCACTATATATCAAGGAAAACTCAAGGCTTTGCATTTGAGGTTTTTATAAAAAAAAACAAAATGTTTTAAATATATTTGGGTTTTTATTCCACCTGGTATGTCTATTCTTTACATTCAACCTGTGCCCAGTTTTCCTTCAAGCTTTTTGCTTGCTAGAGACAAACAGGCTCAGTTACCAATACTGAAAGTAAAATTTAAATAAATCAGCTCACCTTTATCTACACTTTAGTGTAAAGGCTTTACTTACACTACACCTCCTTTTCACTGTCGCTACAAGCATGCTTAGTGTGAGGGATTGCATTCAAGTCAGTGAGTCAATGCAATCAACTGGTTTTCCTTAGATAGAAAACTTTGAATCAATTTCACTGTATGATCTGGTGAACTGTAAAGTGCCTTGAGATGACATGTGTTGTGAATTGGCGCTATATAAACAAACTGTATTGAATTGCCTAGGACAAAGAAAACACACAAGGCTAATAATGGTCCATTGTCAGACTTACACAAGCAACCCCTGTAAAAAGCACCTTTTAATCCTTCCAAGATTCCAAGATATATTATTAAAACAAGGGAGGAAAAAAATCCCTGTTACGATGAGCAAGAGATGCACATTTTTATCTCTTACCTTTGGGGATCATCTAGATGTTTTTCCTTGTCTAATTTGGTCATCGGTGATATGAACTTGAAAGTCTCACAAATCTCCCTTTCATTTCTAGATATTAACTGGGACAATTTATTACCTATTTATGGGTTTATAGTCACAAAGGGTTACAGACAAGTATGGCTATTAAAATGATAACTTATAGGTTCCATTCAAAGCATGCTTTAAAGGTATCAAAGTCCTTGATTATATGGAAGATTAAAAAGAGACAGTTATTTATTGTTACACAGAAAAGGTATATTTAAGAGAGGCAAGTTAACTTCAACAAACTAAAATAACAAAAATAAACTAAAAAACACAAAGAATTTCAACATACACCTTAGGTAGAAATTATTTTAAAGACAGCAATGAGACATAGGAGAGATAAAACGTTCTTGGTAGAAAGTAGATTTAAATGCAAGAGCTCCTGCTGTGGTTTGTGCTGTGTTTATTGTATTTGCATATTTCACATGTGAGACCAACACTGGTAAATGTGGGAAAGAAAACCATCTATATATACCTCAGGTTACTGTGCTGCTTTTATTCCTGCCATTAAAAAAAGTCACAGCCTTGCTGCATACATTACTTTGTAAGTTATTTCTTTATTCTTTTCATATAATTAAAGCAAAACTCTTTCTAATAACAATCCTACAACTGTTATTTACATTTTATATCTGCACTACTCACTAGAATAAAATTGTTGAAAAAAGATATCAGGCTTTTTATCTTTTAAGCCATCTATTAGATTTTTTTTCGGAGTGGGTAGACTTAGGGTATAGAATACAGATTGAAGGGATTTAGATACAAAAGAAGCTGGTCAGATTGAATTTGATGTATATGATGATTAATCAATAATTGAGGCCTTAGGCTGAGGTTCATACTCCATCAATAAAAGGACCCTTAACATGTTCAGCACCTACAGGGGAATGGTTTAAAGCATATAGTTCAAAGAACAGATTCAAACTAACTGGAAATTGTGTAAAAACCTAAAAATGTAAAACTTTATAGCTTCTATCTCAAGCTGAGGAACTTGAACTGGACCTAAAGTGAAGGAGATTAAGCAATTATGCGAGAATTAAAGTTCAAGAAGGCATTAGGAAAAAAGTAAGACAGAACTTCTTTTAATTGCATGTTCATAGAGTGAAAGAGGGCAGACATCTAGGTTACTATGGTCCCTGTGAGCAGTTCAAGAGATGATGAGCCTAGAAAAGTCTTCAGCATAGAAGATGTAAGTATGCCTTGAGCGTTAAAGAATAGCCTCAGCATCACTGGGCAACCAGGAGCTCCTCACCAAAAGATACAAGAAGTGAAAAAGAGTGAAAATAAAATGGAAGCAAGAAAATCCACAAGCAGCTAGTGAGTGTGATAGCCACATGCTGCAGAAACAATTCAGTCTTTCCTTACAACTCATCTTGGATTCCTGAAACAATTTGCCTCCTACAGAAACTCAAAATGAGGGTACTGCTATGAGGAGAGGTGACACCATTCCTAGTGTACTGTTTTAGTTTCCTCTAATTAAAACAGAGAAAGGCTAAATAAATGTCATGTTATTTCTTTTAATAATGCAATGATCAGAACAGGTGGACCCAGAATTCAAATTAGACAACCAGTGTGAAAGCTTAACACAGTTTATTAAATCAAAACTGCTACATGTTAGGGTATGGTGTGAAGGCTGCAGCACCTCAGACTGGGAGAACGTGAAAAGAGAGGTGAGAACAGCAGAGAGGATCATCGGGGATCCTCTTCCCTCCATAAAAGACATTTCACCCCAGCACTGCATGTCCCTAACCAGTACCATCAGCGACCCCCCCACCATGGACTGTTCTCCCTGCTGCCTTCTGGGAAGAAGCTTTGTAGCATTCATGCAGGTTCTATAACAGCCTTTTTCCACTGCCATCAGAATGTTGAACTTTTGAAAATTCTAATGCACCATATCTATTGATATATTTTTGCACTCCTCTGAAGCCTCCAGATCAATGCCTTTTGTAACATGTCTCTCCTACACAGTTTATATTTTGCATCATGTCTCTCCAATACTGTTTACGTTTTTGATCACTGCTGCATATTATAAATGGAAATGTTCTTTTTCACTGGCAAGCTACTGCTCATGCACTGTCGGAAAGCTGTATGTAACAAAATTTCATTTTGTATACAGTCTTTTTGTACATAATGACAATAAAGTTTGTCTAAGTTTAAGGAGACAGAAGATTAGTGACCAGGTTAGCTTTCAAATGTGCCTCAGTTGCAATGGTCATTAACTTTCTCTTAGTCCTCAGTTTGGGAAGAACAATGAGATGATCCATTGTCACTTTGTTGGGCTACTGAATTTAAAAAGATTCCTGGATGGGAATTGAAACAGCTTCAGACTTGGATAACAAAGTCCAGTGGATTGTTTTTTTAACTTTTTTTTAACTTTTTTGGAATTCCAATGAAGCACCATACGGAAATCCAGGACGAGGTCCAGAAACATTTCCAGGTTAGGCAACAGGCAGGCAGAAAAATAGATCAAAGTCTGGCAGAACAGGCAGGCAGTCAGGTCAGACCTGGATCAGGCAGGCTAAGAAACACAGACAGATCAGGTCAGGCAAACAGACAGGAAGTCAGGAATCAAAATGCTGGAATAAACCTCACAAATGGCTCGAAATAATTCTGGCAAGGATGTTTAGTCTGAAGGCTGGTTATATACTGATAGGTGCAGAAGCAGGTGGATTGTTACAAGCTGATTTATTTTCCTATGGAATAGTTGAAATAGTTTTTAACTCACCTAATTTGGTATACCGCAGGAATTATTAAGAAATCAAATATAGTTAGACTAAGTCCTGTTATTGTATGTGACATATGACTCATGGTTTCCTATGTTTTAATGTTCTTTAAAAGATTATAAAAATAGATACGGTCCAGTCTTCCTCCAGACTTGCTTTTCTTATTTTTTGCATTTTATGTCTATTCCTTTGATTTTAGTTGTACTATTGTCGTATATCATAGGACTTTTTTTTAATCTAGCTTCTTAGTGTTTGCTCGATATTCAAAGTTTGCAGCATGCAGCTATGATCTACTGAATCTCTGGTTGATTATTGGTTATCACATATTTCTCTTGTTTACTATAAGGGCAAATGTATCTAAATGCATTTGATAAACAGAAAACAAACTTGTAAAAACAGATAACGTCTCCAATGTTTAAACATAAGATGAAGCAAAGGTTTTACTGATGATTCTGTAGAGAAGGATCATACTGTCGAGGATATATGTATAATCATGACTCATCCAGACCAGATGAAAAAAAACTCAGTGTTATAGAGTTGTTGGTCCAAGTATATGTGAATCACTTGCAGTTTGTTCAGAGGAAATTTAATGTTCTCTTTGATGTGCTTTAGTGGAGTGATGAGATGGTGTTGAAGCTTTAAAAGTGGTTTCTGATAATTGTGGTTTGTATACAGGAAATGTTTTTGTAACCATACTCTCTAAAAAATTACATTTCAGACATTTTCAGTGCTGCACTGCATTAATGAAATGTGCCTCTAAAAGTCTGAGGATTTTAAAAGCGTTCACCAAAAATCACTGTTTCTCAATATTAAACTAAACCTCAGCATATCGGATAGCTTGTAACTATAGTGGATCTTTAGGTTGGTCACACCATCTGTTTTTTTCACCAAAATTTTGTGTGGTGTTTTCTTAAGAATATATCTTCCATATAACACCTTAGACACACATATCTATTAAATATGATATTGTAAATATTTCTTCTGTCACTGTGACTGTCATGATTTTATCTAAAGCTCGGACCCACATGCAGTGAAACCAATTCAGAGAGACACAGATGAAAAGTTTAACAGGTTTATTGAAGAGTTAAGGCTCGCTGCGGAGTTGCTCAGAACTCAGCTCGACCGGAACTGGAAGGTGAAGGGAAGACAAATGATTAGTTCAGTCTCAGTGGGAAATTTCATTCGTGGATATGGGGAAGAGGCTCTATTCTCACATTTCCAGAGAAGTTGTAGGATGTTTGACTGCAATCTGTGTTATACTGATTCGGTGGAGGGCGGAACAGGATTTACCCAGAACTCGGATGGTTGATGGTGAACGGAGAAACTGACTGCCACTCAGATTTCTTGCGGTACTTGAACGGGTCGTAATGGAGACGATTCCCTTGCTCAGAGAGTTAACTCAACGTCCTCTTCAAGGAAGAAGTATCCAAAGCTCCTGTTTGAATCCCCAGCTCGGTTTGTGGCTCAGTTGATTCCTTCTGGGAGAGAAGGTCCGAAAAGATCCAGTTTGCAGGAAGACTTCCTGCCAAGAGGCAAAGACAAAACGAAGTTAAAAGTCAGGTAGAACAAGAACTCAGTCTTACTCAGCAAAAACTCAGCTTGGCTAGAGTACCCAAAACTGGCAAACACTCTGGCGTCGAGGTAGTGGCAATCAACAGCTTAAGAGCACGCCGCTAACAAGGCAACCATCATCAGTTGTATGAGGAGGTGGACCAGAACCAGGCGCCTCCTGCTGGTGGAAGGGAGAACAACACCAAAAGACAAACAGACTGGAATCCTGACAGTGACATCATAAAACAAAGCAAAAAAGATCCCAACTCTTAGGTATTTAAATAGAGAAGAAACTTAAAAGAATAACTGAAAATTGATATTGAAAACTGCTTAACATCCAAGGTGATTTTAAACTTTACTGCTAGAAAAATACGGTAAAATTGTAATGATCTTGACACTGATGGTTAGCCTAATTGCTCAATCCATTCACCTGTCTAACTCTGCCCGGTTGTTCATTACTGCTCATCTAATCCACCTACTGCTGCTTCCATTTGTATGGCTCAGTCCCAGCCATTGTTGCCAGATTGATGATGCTGATGCTCTTTTTCATGTTCTCATTCTCGGGGGCCAGTGGAGAGAGCGTTTTTAGCTTTTGGTAGCGTCCCGTAGCGTTTTCTGATTTCCTGATCCTGATCTGTCTCTCATCCACTGAGAGTGCCCTTTTCCTGTCCTGACTCAGTGGAGAGAGTTTTTTTTAGCACACCGTAGTGTTCCTGATATCCTGACCTGTTCTGCCTCTCAACCACTGAGCCTGCCTGTACCCTGTAAAGCTTTTTTTTTTTTTATGAACTATTGTAATACAATTATTCCACTGTTACTGTATATAGCCAAACATTTCCCTTAACAGATTATAAAATACAAAATAGAATAGATATATCAGTTGTTTTTATTCTAAAAATTCTGTACCAGTTTTTGTATATCTACAGTTATATTTTATTTATTTAGATATGTGTTCAAGTGAGGCGTGTTTTTTCTGATTAAAAGTAACTTTTAAAGGTAAAAACCTTAATCAGGAGTTAAACATCCATTCATTAAGACAAGATGTAATTATGAAAATTGTTTTTTATCGATCTTTTAATTTTCTATTTCCATAAAATGTCTTTTTTATTAGCTAAAGAGGAAATACCTTCATCACTGAGAGGCTTGAAACCATTAGTCTCTGTGTTATTAAGTTTATGAGGTCTTTCCTTTAGAGAATCTGTGAGAGCACTCTGGATAAATTAACATACATCAATAAACAAGCCTTTTTTTTTTTTTTTTTTTTTTTTTTTTTTTTTACAGTGTCCTGTCTGGCAAGTAATAAACAAGCCTTTTGAGTAAAGAAAAACTAGTCCTCAATGCATTCCTGAATAGGTCTGAAAAAAAAGCTCTTGATTATTTTTATCTAATAGAATAAAAATAAAGAGGGTCAGCCTGATAGAAGAACCTTTTAAAAAGGTTTTTGTCCAAAAAGGTCGGCAAAAATCAATAAGCATATCAGACCACATCTCTACTATGCCGTTGCTTGTTATTCTGCATGCTTACAGCCTGAGAGAAGGAGCAATTGAGCTGCATTTCTATGACTTTATCTACTGCAGTGGATGCATGCAGGTGGTTCATTACAAGGATGTGACCCTCTCTGAAGGTGAGACTATTTATCTTTGCAGGCCTCAGTTCAATTTCAAACAGTTATGGTAATCTTTCCCTGAGGGTGAAAGACAAACTACAACATCCATTAAAAAACTGCTGTATTTTTCCTGTTTTTGTCCATCTTGTTTATATGTAATGTTTAATGTTTTCACGTGTCTGAGTTTGATGGGAAAAAAAACTTTGAAGCATAACTATGTGTTATTTAAGCATTTTCAACCATTTTAAAATCTGGTTACCAACAGTGTCTAAAAAGAACAGGGTTCTGTAGATTTTTTTATTCAATGGATAACTGTGTGGATTCACATGGCATTAATGATGTGTGTTTTGTGTGTTTTGAGCTTAACTATACATTCCAAGACTATCTTTTTAAAGT
>NW_015150465.1:619039-621609 GCF_000732505.1 Cyprinodon variegatus
TTAATACAGTGTTATGCAATAACTATAATTACTGCTCGTCCAGTTTTGGAAAATATTTTAATTTATCTCATCAGTTATGGACTGTCTTGCACTGTATTGTTCTGTAAATGCATGATCAACTGGCTGTGTGTTAGAACAACATATGAAAGTGTGAATAAAACTTAAATCATCATCTAACAGGTAAGTCTAATTCACAACTTCCATTCAAAATATAAGAATTTATTAACAAAAAACATTGAACTCCAAGGCAAACATATTTCTGGTAAAAACTCAACTAAACTATGCTACTAAGAACACAAAACAAAATAAATTAAAAATGTTTAAGAACCATAATCAATAACATTATGCAATTATATCACAGCTTGCTGTGGATTTATGTTTGAGAGCCCAATTTTTATCTTGGACAAATTTGAATAAGGTTATATTAGCTTTTAACTACTAAACTGCAATTGGGATGTCTTGCCTGAGTTCCTTTAAATCAAGACTAAAAAGACATTTGTTTAGGATTGCCTTCGACTGTTCTAGTTAAACAGTTCCGCTGAAACATCATTATGAACAGAACATAATTTTTAATGATTTTTTTGTTTCTGCATTTTTTATTTTATTTTATTTTTTAGTCCCACTTTCTTTGATTCTGATTAAAATATAGGAAAACTATATTTTAATCATGTAAAACACTTTGCATTGTCTTTGTACTGAATTGTGCTATACAAATAAATTTGCCTTGCCTTGCCTTTAACCAATTCAGTGTAAATACAACAGGTAAAATGTGGTTTAAAAAAATATTTAATTCATGATTTGGCCCAATTAGAAATCAATAACCTTTTAGTTAATCGATTATTATCATTCTGTGCTGTTCCAAATGGAATAAGCAGGGGATGAATCTTTTTATCTCCTTTTGCCTTATTTTGTTATTTTAACAACGCATCTAGAAGTTAGCAGTCTCATTTAAAGTCATATCTTGGCAATTAAATGTAATGAGCATACCAAGAAACACAAATGTAAATGTTATATTAGTGTTCAAACCCTTAATGAAAACATTTTTTCAGCTTTATAAACAACAGCTCAAGATACATCAGCACCTTCTTGTAAGCATGCTTTAAAAAAAGTTAATGAAATTATTAAAAATTTTAGCTGTAATCTTGTGTCCTAACTTTGCCAACCTGTAACCACTGTTGATATTTGTTTTGAGAAGGTAAGGTGTCTCCAAAGTGCAGGAAAGCTTAGCATGTCAGGCCTGCAGCAAGGAAGCTATTGTACTTTCCTCTCAGAAGAAAGCCTCCAATTTCTCTCATCTCAAAGTTTCCCGTAACCTCAGAGACAAATGTCGCTAAACAGTCTGTTTTGCAAGAATCACATCTAAAAAACTAGAATCTGTAGTCGGTCTTGATCGTTCTTGATTCAGCTCCTGAAAGTTGTTTCACGAGGCTAATCAAGCTTTTACCAAGACGAAAGCCAGACAAATGGTGGAGAGAAAAAGTGAAGGGTCTGGTTAGGCTTGCTTCAATCAGATGCAAGGAATAAAGCAGAGGCCTTCTGGAACCACAGGGAACCAGCCCCTTTTGATGGGCCTGGAAGAGTAGGAGCTGCAGAGCCTGCACCTGCCACTCACACCCCAAGAAAAAATAAGGAGGCACACATACACCAACCTTCACACTTAGACTTAAGCGCCTTTTACGCTACCCTCTGAAAGCCAATTTGTGCCGAGCTTGGATCAGTTAACCGTGCCGAGTTTGGTTACAAATGGAATTCCATAAATAAATAAATGATATACATGTTCATTGTATCTCTTTGACAATCTATAAAATAGTTATTCATGTCTCCAACAGATACAACACAGAATTAATTGTCAATGTTTAAAATTTTTATAACTTATGTGTAAATAGACAAATAGCAGGTAGACACTGAAAACATTTACCTCCATTGACATTCAGGTCAAATGCAAATATGTAAAGCATATTAAATTAATGTGCCGCTCTTCATCTTGTTCCAGTAAATTAATATTTTGACTGTGCTATAGATATACACAGCATGAAGAAAGAGATTAACTTCTTACACACTCTGCATGCATGATCATTCTTTGTTTGTCCTAAATTCTGACCCCAGGCCCCTATCCATTCATTTTTTTAGTACAAGGTGTTGATCTTCCTGACTAAATATATCTTCTTATGTTTTTTTTTTCCCTTTACTCTCCATGACTTTATAGCAGGTGGTCATTAATTAAGCAATTTTCCTCTTACATATGTCGAGCAGCAATGAAGATTGGGACCCAAATAGAAACTATAAACACAAATCCAGTTCTTTTGAAAAATCTGATTTGCCTTAAAATGAATAACCACCAAACTACAAGAAACATGCATTTAAAGACAAGAATTCTTTTGTTGGGTGGTAATAATTGTTACAAATGGCAGTAGAAATCTTCGCCCAAAAATGATGAAAATAAAAATGATTTTATATTATTATTTCTTTTGACAACCTCTTGTGTTACACTATGCATATTTCTTTCTAGTAACATGAGTAAATACATATCTTAAACATGAATATTTTGGTGGCTCATTGTTGCAGCTGAG
>NW_015150465.1:622125-634042 GCF_000732505.1 Cyprinodon variegatus
TTTGACAACAGTGCTTCAGCTCAGAACAGTGAATGTACCCTTCCCATTTTTTGTGTGAACATTGAATGTATAACACTCTGATAAAATATAGAGTGGTCAGTGTAAGGCTTTTATAACTATTATTTTACTCAGCACAATTTGACTCACAGCTACTCATGTCTACGCTGCTAGCAGCTTAAGTGAGCACACGCCAAACTGAAAATGTCAAAATGTGCTCAAAGTTTCTGTTTTTCTTAAGCACCATTTTAACTCTCTTCAGCATAGACACAGACTTCCACTGGAGTAATTCTCCACTTTTCTAAGACAACATCACAGAGCCATCTGAGGATTTCCTATAGATTCTCAGTAAGAATTCAGGTCTCTAAATATAATTGGCCAGAGCAATACATTTTACCTCCTTTTTCAGGACCAAAGAAGCTGGAATTATGTTCAAAATCATTATCAACAATGGGTTCCTTATTGCAAAAGCATTTCAGTGGAAAATAATATCAAGGAAAAGATTATTTTATTTCAAATGTAAAATTAATGTAGAACAAAAAGAAATATGCTTTTTAATGGTTTACTTTGGGTTCTGACTGAGAGCTAATGAAGCATACTGTTTTTCAAAATAAATAAATAAATAAATAAAATAATTATTACCTGAAAACAAGATTAATATGTATACCTGTTTGTGAAATGATATTTTCAATTTGAATCCAAACCTGAATTATGTCAATGACTGAAGGTGAAACATTAAATGTTGTCTTTAGAGTTCTGCGTTTGTTTTCAAAACGTTGCTAACTAATTTTCTCTGTGTAATCATTGTATTCTGTGAAAATAATTTATTTTCCAACTTTTGCTCGGATTGCTTCATTTTCTTTTTACCAAATATGAATTGCAGCTGAGCTGTCAGTAACCGCTAAATAGGAGAAAAGATGCAGCTGCCCTGGGGTTTTTAACAAATTGAAGAGAAAAAAATCTGTTTCAGTGGCTCAAAATTGCTTTTAATCGAATTTATAGAACACGTCCATTCCATGATAGCCACAAAAACACTTGGAAACTTTCTAAGATTTTTTTTATGCATATTTTCTTCTCCATCTTTAGATTTTGAATGAAAAAAAAATCTAATGGACTATTTTTCTAATAAACACCAGCAGTTGTACTATTTGGTGATTGCTAATAGGTTTATTTTTTGCTTTCACCTTAGCTTATCATTTTTATAACTCATCCCTTTAAAAAAACAAAAAACATGCATGTTTTTCTATTTTATTGGTGCACCTTTGAGTGGTCCTTATTTTTTTACTGGGATGTAAAATGAAGCAGATTGTCCCTTCTCTTTGGCTGCATCAGAAATCTTTTTTTTCTAATAAAAATGTATTTTCAATGTTTAATCCTTTATCCTGGATGAGTCGCATGCTCATCCTGTGGGAATAAATCGCTCAATGTCAACTACTCAATTAGCTGGGTTTCCTTAGATAAAAAACCTTAAACCAATCAGTCTGTATAATCTGATTGAATTGTTTCTGTAAAGTACCTTGAGATGACATGTGTTATGAATTGGTGCTTTGAACAATAACTGCAATAACTACATTGAATTACGTTTGTTCATGTACAGAATATGAGAGCATGAGATCATTAAACTGAGCTTACAAAAGAAAAAATAAACCTGTGTATTTGCACAAATGTTAAAAATATACACTTTATTTGGTTTTGACTTTTTTCCCGCTCTGCTTGCATTGATATTCATTGATTAGTTCTGATCCACGTACTTGTTTTTAGGACTGCAGGTGGATTTCCATATTATGTTGCCAATTTTTACATTCTGAAAGACAGCGACAACATTTTCTGGAAACATCTGCATTTTCCTCTGTTCCAAATTAATTTGTTAGAATACCTTGTTTTACATCTAAAAATGCACTTCACACAAGGGTATCCAAACATAATTGTCAGAGCCACCTCAGCTGACTCTCGAGGGAGAAGCACAGGGCACCTTTACTTTAAAGGTGATTTCACACCGAACGCGTTCTGGGTGACAAAACATTGGATTTACATGCAAAGTGTATGGGGGACAGCGTAGAGCAGCGTCAAGAGGTCCTGTGACAGCTCTGAGCATACGGAGCATTGCATTGGAACATCTGGGCGTCGATGCATTGGAACATCTGGCCGTCAGAGCATCCTAGCCTCTCAGCCATGGGGCATCTCAGTGTTTGCCACTGGACTTCAGAAATATCAACTTTTGCTGTTTGACATGTCAAGTGATCAGAAAAGCTAACCCAATAGTTTTTTTTGGGAGACAGACACTACAGTATATGTGTAAATTTGAGTTCGAGCCCCACTCCCACAGACTGCCACTCTGGGTCCCTGAGCAAAAGAATCTTAAAAACCCCCACTGCTCCCCAAGCGGATGGGTTAAATGCAGATTGTTCATGTTGATGCTCTGTATTTGTGACAGTGTAATGACAACAAAAAGCTGGAATATGTGCACAGGTTTTAAAAAAGCCAGGAAAACAAGATGCTATGATAATTACTACTGCACTGAAACATTGTGGAACTGTGGCAAAACAATTAATAGACCTAAACCTAAATTAACTAAAAGTGCTAAAACCTGTTGGTGAAAAGTCCATTTTATATTTTGGAACATACAATTTTTACCACAAACCTTAAAAAACACTTCATTTTAACTTCAAGCTAATCCAAAGGTGGCAGGAAATCCCCCACAGCCTAGCCAGCTTCAGACAGCTTTTACCCAGTAATCCTAGCGCTCTCATCCATTGGTATAAGGGGGGATCTGCCACTCCAAAAAAGGACTGAGTATTTTATAACTCGATTGAACTGACTGCACAGATGATGTTTTGTGGTGGACTTTCTTACTTAAAAATGTGTTAAAATAAATGTTCCAACTCATCAAAATAAATAAAACCAAGCTGCTCTCTAGTTTGTAACCACAGAACAGAGCAGAAAAACAACCAGAGCATCCAGAGCATTGAATGGTCAAAGTGTTAAATTTGAGTTGATTTTGTTATGAGTCCTTCCAGTTACATTTCTCTCATTCTGTGTTTGAAGTTTAAATGTTATGTTTGTCCTATTAACAAACCAGTTACTGCTGAAGCCATCTAATTTTGGCAAGCACAATTAAAACTAATCACTTGCAATATGAAATGTGAGCCGCAATTTAAAAATTAGCATTGTATTATGTGTGGCTGACTTGACAATGAAAATGTAGATACAATTTTACACATTCAGACCTATTTTTATCAACTATGATTAAAAGAGCTTTTAGACCCACCCAGCTGCAAGGGGCTTTGAGCAGCTGCATGTTTGATGCATGCCTTGGACTGTATTTGCACACACATATGTAATATGAAAACCTTACCAATAGAAGAGCAACTATCTACAAGGAAATTAGATTACAAACTAGTTATATTTTTAAATGCTTTTCCCAGGCTGTTTATGGAAATAGACTAATATTTACAATTTTTTTTTAGCTAAATTATGCAATCTTTATTGGAGGGTTCGGCCAGACTCTTGAAGTACATCATTCTTTTAATTTATAATATTATTCTTAAAGTTTCGTGCCTGTCAGACAAGTACTTACGGTATTCATAAAATTGAATAAATACTAATTTAAAAGATTTTCTTTTGAGTGAAACAAAGCTTGTTGCTGTAGAAACAGCCATTAGCATGCAAATGGCTGACACCCACACAAAGAGATGATGAAATAAAGCCAAGATCCTGGATTCCTCCAGGGCTGACTATTTACTTCTACACAATCACAAGCTAGTTGACTACATTCTGACAGTTGCATCCAGTTAAAATGCATTAGCCAAATAAATAAAGCAGGTTTATTAAGACATTAATGTAACTTTTAAAGAATGCAAATAAAAAAAAAATATTTTTTGATCTTGCTATAAAGTTAGGAAAATACAACAAGAAAGCACTAACAGATATTTTTAATGTAGGATGTTTATGGGATTCATTAAGGTGATAAAGCAAATTATTTGAAATTAGTTTTGTGTTAAAACTGCAAATAAGACACTCACTACAATATGCTAAATGTTTTTATGAAAGAATATATATATGTATATATATTTATATAAACATAATTTCATGAGACACCCTCCAACTTCGATGTATCTTAATAGGGTTATGTGTTGTAGAACTACACGTGTAAAGATGCAATATAGAAGAAAATGAAACATGATTTGAAAAACAATAACTGAGAAATGGGTCTTTCTTTTGTAATTTTCCTAGAGAAATTGAGACTTGAACCTTCTTTAACTGCGATTTTATATATATATTCTCAGGACTGATAAGACAAAAGATGTGCATTTTGGAGAATGTCCTTTTATGAAAAACAAAAATAAAGTCCACCATCAAGCACTGCTTTACAGCTTCAAGACTGAATATGATGTTTGGTTGTTTTACTGAGGTTGTGGGGCTAAAGTGCTGAAACAAAAAAATTAACTCGAGGAAGACAAAAAACAAGATTATAACAGCTCTGTATACTAATTTTGCTTGCATGTGCTGTCATAGTAACTGATAACGATATTAGATCTGAGGGTGGCTGAAGCAGGACATGGACAGGTAATATTGGGCGAATATTTGATCCGTTTTGTTAGAAAGGTTTGCTTATCTCTCTGTTTACAGATAATGAGTGTCATGATTGGGTTCAGGGTCCTAACCCAAATGCAGAACACACACAGACTGGAATAAAAGTTCAACAGTTTATTGAGACAACAACGAATATCTCAGGATCATGCAGGGGATCAGATCCAGAACTGGTCAAACAGGGTTCTCTGTGAGGTGGTTCAGGCTAAGCAGCTAAGGGAGGGAACCAGGAGGGTTCAGAGGCTCACAGCAGGCAGAGGACTGAGGTTTGGTTCTTCAGGGTTGGGTTCAGAGGCTGACGGCAGGCTGAGGGCTGAGCAACGGCAGGACTCAACTTCAGACTTATAAGTGTTTCTGATCCAGAGTTTCTTCCAATCCACTTCTTGAGGGCAGGCAGGTTCAGACAGTAAATCCTTTAAATGAGCTCCTGAGAGGCGGCAGGCAGATTTCAGCAGGGAAACTCTTCCAGAGTTCCAGGGTTCAGTCAGGTTTCTTCCTAGAAGCAGAGAAGACAAAAACTGATTAGGTTCAGTATCTGGTTTCAGGGGAGTCAGAGAATCAGACAGGCTGGTTGGCTCAGGGTTTGCTGTACCGTGACTAACTAACACTCTGGCACCGGATTGTTGTCCACAGCCCACTTAAGTACTGGTCCCCTGATGAGCAGATGAGAAGCAGCTGGTGAAGTCAGCTTCAGGAGATCCAGTACGCCCTCTGGTGGAGGAAGGTAGACAGCACCCCAGATCCCAACAGAAGAACAAACCATCAGGGAGGGATCCTCGGCGCCCTCTGGTGGGCAAGCCTCTGGATCCCAACAATGAGAATGTAATGTTAGGTGAGTTGTATTAAGCTGGATGAAAACATCAGTTGCCTGATTTATCGAGCTTGTATATGCACCAAAACTAGTTGTCCCTCAAGCTAACTCTGGTCAGTGCGACACACATTTTGGAGGAAATGGGAGAACAGTAACACAGAAGGTGAAGAGAAGGATTAAAGCGAGAATAATTTATCTCAGAAGTTCAATTCCACTTGATTTAAAAACATTGATCATACATCAACATAATCATAAGCATCCAATTTTGAAATGTGAAGACCTGTCAGGTAAATACATATGCCCTTTGAATATGGCCACCCCAGCCAATCATTGGGAAATTGTTGCTCCCATGTAAAGATTATGTGCCACCTTCACAACAAGCCTTGCGAAATTATTCGGCCCCCTTGAACCTTTTGTCACATTTCAGGCTTCAAACATAAAGATCTACTTGCAATTTTTTGTGAAGCATCAACAACAAGTGGAATACAATCGCGAATTGAAACAAAATGTATTGGATATGGAATAAGCATGAAGGAAAATGGATGGATTTTAAACTTTCTCAACTAACCCTATGGATTAGTTGAGATTAATAGAAACAGGTGAGTGGGAACCACAGCAGTGCTTGTTAAGGCCTACAGCAGAATCAGCAGAAAATGAAGGAAACGAGGAGGATAATACTGAACAGGAAAAAAACAACAATATTATTACACACCCTAGCTTCTAGAAAGGCTCGTCCTTTAGAACTTTTGCACAGACTTTAAAGTTATTAAAAATTATGCGAATATGCACAAAATCCATATCCTAACAAAAGGTGAAAAACATTTGAACATAGAAGTGTCCTTTTAGATGGTGATCATTTCTTGAATTCTACATTTCTCCAAGTTGTGTGAGGAGAGTTATGAACCAAAGGCAGTTAGTGAACAACAATAAAACTTTTGCTTGTTAAGTAATAAAGCTAAAGTGTGCTGTAACTCATAAATCATGTATTATAGCCTTTATCTTTAGTTAATCTGCAGCCCTGCCACCACCGTCTGTTCCACTGATTCCCAAAAACCTAAATCCTTTGAGGGATTATATGTCATAAAGTTCTGGGATTTGGTGTTAAATAATATAATATCTAATAGGTTTTATATTATTCTACTATTTTTTTCAAATTCTAAATTAATTTGTGGAAATCACACTTTATAGTTTAAAAGAAAAAACTAAATACATCTGTTCATCATTAAATATGTTGGAATATCTCTAAAGGATTTACTAATGTCACAATGCAATCCATTAACAATCCTTAAATAAAAGTGAAATTAATAATGTTAAGAAGCTTACAGTGTACTTCTTAGACTAGCCATATGGAGCATATAGAAATCATTTAGATATTTTAAAGCTGGAGCACTTACATTATTTTAAGTAATGCGTGTGATGAAACAAAATTTTTAACACTGTGGCTCAACAGTAAAAACCAACAAGATAACATGGGTGAAGGACCATCAGACTATAGGCTTCCTTTTTCTTGTAATACTTAACTGATTTTTTTTGCAAAAGTGGACAGTATTTTTAAAAGTTCAAACTAATGGCACATTCTGATTTAAAATATTCAGAAGTACAGAATAAGATGGTTGTTTTATATTAGAGTATGATGATAGAAGCCCACAAGCACATATTGAGATTACAAAATAAATGATGGCTTCACTATAATATGAAAGCATGATAAGCATGATAATTAGGTTGGGATTTTCTGGATATCCAGGCCAAATTAAGCTGCGACTCGCTTTCAGGAAAGCAATAACATATAAGCAAGCAGGCAGGCTTACTCTAACCTGAGTCCTGTATCTGCTGTCATTTAAGATACCGTTCAGAAACCAATGAATTCTTCTTGGGATCATTAGCTGCTGGAGGAAACATTAAGAGACTTTGCTGCCATCTATTGTGGATAAACTTTTGAGTATCTGACCAACAGAATTTATACTCCTGTAGATCAGTCAGGCTTTCAAAATACTTAGAAATTCTGCATATATCAAAGTAATGAGTTGTTTTCATTGATGCCACCCCTCATCTGCATGTTGTGGTCATTTTTATCAACCAAGTAAAGGCAAGTACTTTAATTATTTTATTTTAACAATGCTATGGTAGCCTATACCATTATTAGCTTTATAATTTTCTATGTCGACATTGTTTGTGTTGATTGTCTTTTAGAAGAAGCTTTTGGAATAAAAAAATGGGAAAACCTAAGATAGCGGACCATTTGCTGTTTTAAAGAGCAGTGGTCATAAGGCCAGTAAAGCTTCCTCTGTGATTTAAGCTTGTATCAATGATTTTGTTCAACATGACTGAAATAAATTCTGATAATACTTAAAAATATTTCTCCCCGTTTTTCCCATCCGGGTTCAGAACAATGGGATTATAGAAATGCCCATATTGGATTTCTTTCCCTAAGAATTGCCTGCATGAGTGTTACTGCTTTTCTGATGACATCCCTCATGTGTGCAGACTGCTGGGACCCAAAAATCAGGTTCGCACAGAACAGAGCAAAGCCTTTACCTTTACACATTTGTGTTTGGCTCAGAATTTCTGCTAGTGGTATGTTTCTATATGCAGTAGGAGATGCTGAAAATGTTAGCAAAAAGTATTTGCTGCACTATCTGAAGTGTGTATTTCACATTACAAGGATAATGCACACATCTCCATAACTCTTCCTACCACAGAAGAAGGAAATATATCAAAGAGGGATTGTACAATTTTGTGGTAAAATGAATTAAGCCAGATGACATCACTAAAGAAACTTTGGAAGAGGAAGAAGTCAGGATTCCTTTATGTTATTCTGAACACATCCTATTGCTTCCAAACATGTTCCTCCCTCTAAAATAAGTCTCTTTTTTTATGCCGAAGGGTCAGATTTTCTGCCAGTGTAAATTCTGGGAATAAAAACATTTATGAGATTGAAAAATCATATCTGCTGTTTAATACATTTTTTCATGCTAACTTTCATGAGGTAATTGAGATTCATGAAGTAATTGTGATTAAATGCCAAGTGTCTCTTATTGAAGGGAAAGAGTAAAACCACTACACCAAAGAGAGACCGAATGTTAAAACAGAAATGTGACACAAATCTATAAACTTTAAAATCTGCACGCTACCCTGTTAGCTCCCATTGTTCATCTTAAGGTTAATAATTGTTCATTTACAGACAAAGTAACTCTTTAAAGTATTTTGTTTTTGAAGACGCTGTCAAACAATGATCATTTAAGGCTCTGTAAGCATTTATTCAATCAGCTTTTGTTTGCTGAATCTGTAAATCAGTTATTGACCTCATGGTCTCTTGAAGAAAACTGCAAACTGGCATTTAGCTTGATTACTCATACCTGGCTTGACGCTAGACCTACTAAATTAAATCGCAAGCTTTTATTTCAAGACTGCATTGGGAAGTTAAGGAGCTGGTGATGAGGATGGAGAGCAAGAAAGCTGTGTTGTGGCATGAAGGCTGCCTGGTATTCATCTTTCCTGACCTGACATCAGCAACTTTGAAGCATATGGCTTTTCAGCAGCTGGGGGAGAAATGCAAAGCCATGAAAACCTAGTACAGCTTTAGGGGCCCTGCCAGGTTCGAAATTACAGTCAACAAAAACACAATTGTGTTTGACACCCCAGCCAGAGCCTAAACTTTAAGTCGAGAGTCTTCAGCTACGTTCACACTTCAGGCTGCAGTGTGAACATAGCCTTAGACTGCGTCACAGGCTCCTGTGTGGGCTAGAATCAACGGCTTTTCATTATCTGCACTGTAAGCTGGTTGAGATCAAATACTTTGTTAAATCCTTTCAGTGGGTTTGTTTTCATTAGTAATTTTATTTAAATATGGAAAGACTCAAACACAGCGGCAGATAGAAAGTTAGATAGACATGAAGAAATTGTTACGATTTTGGGTCTTATACCCAGGTAGAACACACAGGTGCTTAACTGAAGAAACTGTAGATAAAAGCCTCCATCTTATCCATTATGCTGAAGGCAGAGTTCTGATGAAAAGTTAAAACAGAGATCACATTTCTATCTTAGCCTCGCTTCATTGGCTTCCTTTTAAATCCAGAAAAGAATGTAAAATCCTCTTCTAATACATAAAGCCCTAAATAAAAAAGCTCCATCTTGCAACATAGCACTTCACTCTCCATCTGTAGTGATTCCTAAAAGTTCTAAAAGTAAAGTGGAAGGCTGACCTTTCAGTTATCAATCTTCTCTCCTGTGGTACCAACCACCAGTTTTGGTCCATGAGGCAGAAGCCCTGTGTACTTTTAAGGTTAGGCTTAAAATATTCCTTTATGACGATGCTTATATTTAGACTTGGGATACAGCCTCACTGTATATCCTGAGCTATCTCTATAGTTATGCTGCTATAGACTTAGACTACTGGAGAACATTGGCACCACTTTTCTTTATTCTACTTTATTCTGTTTTCTCCCATTCTGCAATAATTTTCTAGTTTCACTCATCACTGCATGTTCTCTCTGCTTTTGACACCATAGTAGCTTCAACTGGAATGGAGGCTGGAGACTCAGGGGAGCTCTAGGGAGGTTAGTGGAACGAAGGTAGTGAGGAGGGTTCCATTTATGTAGGGAAGCAATGATTCCCTAGAATCTGGAGCCCTAAAAGCAGAGTCCTGTACAAAAATTGGTTTGGAGCACTTCATAGGAAAAAAAGGGTAAGGCAGTTTATTTGCTAACTTTGGCGATTATGCAAGTTTTGTATGTAGTTGTGACTTGGAGGTTGGGGTATGAAGACTGTCCCTGTGCTAGTTCTCTCCCTGAAGTTTTCTGTGTTCAGTTCCCTTTATTTGTTGTTCATATTTTTTAGCACTTGCCATCGTCAAAACACCTCAACCGTATCCTGCTAAAAATATATCACATTGAAAATCAAGTGCTCATTTATGGAGTGGGGCTCCCATTAGTAGGCTAAAATGAAAGTGGATTAAATACCAAATTAAAAAAGAGGATAAGTTTTTGCTCATTTACGTAATCTTAAAGCAGAAATAACTGCCTGGGAACTCGGAAATCAAAAACTAGAGCATACATACAACAAGAAATGAAGCAATGAAGAGAATCTATCAATGAGGAGCTTCACAGCAGGTGTATATATGGGGGGCAGACCAAAGAATGGGCTAATAAGCTGATATGGAGCAGGTGTGAATAGAAGTAACTTGAAGGGAGCTATGGGAAAGGAGACTGCTGGCACAGGGGGGAAACAGAGAGTAACTAAAAAACTAACACTGCTTAAATATAACACAAGATGGAAAAAAACAAAACAATGACCAACAAAACAGAATGACATAAATAACTGACTGAATAGCTTAAAGAAACTTAGACAGAAGTCCACAAAGGGCAGAATCATGATCATTGTTTTTGACAGCCGTCTTAGGGTGTGTTGGATTTTAAAGGCTGCATCCTCCAAGGACAGAGGCTGTCTGGACTGGATCCTTCAAGGTCCATGAAAATAAGGAGACTGGAAGAGTTTTGCCTGTGAATTGAAACTGGTCCAGCATTCTATGGCTTTTACCGCTCTGTCGCCTAGCAACGATGAGAATTAAGATACAAAGCAGAAAAACAATGAATACCAAAATTTTCAAAACTGTTTCTTTTTCTTTTTCTTTTTTTTATTATTATTATTGTAAAGTGAACAAAGACTACACTCATGATAATACAGAGTAGAAAAAAGGTGACAACAACTGGGAGCATGAACAAATCAAAGTAAATGTAATGATATAAAAGTGGTAGAAAGATATAAGTAAACCTAAACAATGTATGTATAAAGTATATTTGCTAAATCTTTTATATCGAACAACAGAAAATACTTAGTTAAGGAAATTGCACAAAAAGCTAATAAAAAAATAAAAATCATATTAGATTTATACTGCAGATATATTAGAATCTGTCCTTAAATTACAGCCAAACCCATTTACACAGTAACAGATAAAACCATTACCCATCACATATCTGACTCACAACCCATTTAAAAAAAAGCTATTTTCTTAATAAAGCAATTTTGGCTTTATTTCCTCAATTTGCACCTTGGTTACTGCTGCTCAGGAGTTTTCACAGGATTTTGATATTAAAAAATACAGAGAGAACCTACATAAATGCCCTGTAATGCCATGACAACCCAGACCTAAATTGAATGAATATTCTGACTAAACTGTTGAAATATTTAAAGGAAGGAGAGAAAATGTTGTAATGACAATACAAGGAAACATTTACATCATATTTGAAAACTATGAGAAAGAAATATTCAAAGATCCATGTACCTTTTCATTGGGGTCTTTATCCAAAAAATAAACAGAATTTAATTAAATATTTTCTGTGGATATACACTTACCGGCCACTTTATGAGGTAAACCTGTCCAACTGCTTGTGAACACTTAATTTCTAAGCAGCCAATCACATGGCATCAACTCAGTGCATTTAGGCATGTAGACATGGTCAAGACAATCTCCTGCAGTTCAAACCGAGCATCAGTATGGGGAAGAAAGGTGATTTGAGTGAC
>NW_015150465.1:634999-636275 GCF_000732505.1 Cyprinodon variegatus
TGCTAAGTTACAGTTTTTTCTGAATGCTTAAACACAACCTTGATTCTTATAGCACAATTTCTAAAACTATTAATACTTATAGCAAATCCACTCACTGAGTTCACAAAACTATAAGAACAAACACTGCTTTGCACTCAATTTGCAATTTTGTAACACACACTTTGCACAACTGTAGGCACAATTCACCGCACAGCACTCTTTGTGAAACTGTAAACACAACTCAATGAAGCACTAAACAGATGCTGAAAACAGTACTGGTATTACGCATGGCAAAAGTGAGGAGGGGGGGGCGCAAAACTCAATCTCGCCTAGGGCAACCAAAGGGCTAGAACCGGCCTTGCTTCCAGCACCTTGTTGAATCTATGCCACCAAGAATTGAAGCAGTTCTGAAGGCAAAAGGGGGTCCAACCCGTTACTAGCATGGGGTACCTAATAAAGTGGCCGGTGAGTGTAATTTAGGGATCCTTTTGGTAGAAACGCTTGGCAGGGGATGATCAGCCACATAGTTTATTAAGCAGCGAGATCAGGAAGAGACAGATTGCTCAGAGTGAACCATTAGTGTGGAGCATAAATTGTAGAGTCAGAGCTACGTGCATACAAAGACACATTTCTGCACAAGCACAGCACTGGGAGAGCAAAGTTTGTCAGAGATGAGCACACAATAAAGGACGATTCCGTGTTTTTTTCTTACCTGCCGCTGCTGCCATGATCCATCTGAAGTCATGCTGAATGTGCTATATGCCAAGTGGGCGGCGTGACCAAACAAGATGCATCTGCATGGCTGATGCTGCTTAGCAGCTTAGCAGATTACAGCACAGTCCACGTGATTTACCGCAATAACAAAGCACCATAATTTCATGTAATGGACTGGATTTTGAAGGAAGAACTCTTTCTGTCCTCAGTTTTGTAGCTACATTTCTTATCATAATAATGAGTCATTGGCTTTGCTTGGAATATTTTACTTAACTTTGGTGAATTCTAAACTCTATGTTCCTTAATTATGTATGGGCTTTATTTGTTTTTAACTGTCTTAGTGTCTAGAATGGAAAAAAACATTCAAAAACATAATTTCCCCATTAACATGCTTGACTGTGTGAAATATGCAAGAAATATGAAATCAAGAAAAAAAATTGCATTTTAAGATCTTTTTTTTTTTTTACTTTAAGTCGTAAGTCTGGCTTTAACATGTATATAAATGATTCTTTATTAGACGATATTATCCCAAAAATTTGAAAATTTCTATAAAAAAATTTTATAAAAGATTTTAAAATCTGTG
>NW_015150465.1:638955-640763 GCF_000732505.1 Cyprinodon variegatus
TTTACTCTACTATTGAGTAACGTCCCAGTGTTCACAGGGATGGACGTCTGTGTCTTCGGCAGGCATAGAGCTAACAGAACTGGCAGCGTTGCGAGGCAAGGGTTTAAACATGTACAGCTGTAAGCCTTCTACACCAAACCAAGCTTTTGCCGCCCTGGCGTCCTCTTCCACAACACCTTCGTCCCCACTTTCCTCCTCTACATAAAAAATGTATGACAGAGGAGACTCATCCACGACCTCGGACACAAAACTCTCCTCTCCTCCACTTTATTGGCAAAATATAGACAATCAAGTAAATAAAAAAACATCTCTCCAAATAACAGTCAATGGTCATTAATGTAAAAGAGCTTAAAATAGGAGACTAAATTGAAAGTTGAATTGCCTTACGTTTTGAAAGAAAAGAGGTTAGAAAATGAAAACGCCCTGCTCCAGCATTAGGGTACCACTCTGTACATTCATCTAATGTTTTTAATTCCCTAAACAACATTTTTTTTTTTATATGATGATTAATGTGAAACATTCTACCTTTCTCTGTACCCTATCAAGACATTGTAAATAGTTATTCAAAGCAGCCAAAGACTAGCTTTATTAAACTGGCTATAAGGGGTAACTATATATGATTACATGTTTTTCATACGATTTAATCAATCCCTATTGTTTGGTTAACTCTTATCTCAGGCTTTGTAATATGCTCACCCTTGAACAATAAAATGTACCTATTTGTTATATGTGTTTTGCTTTATATGTTTTCTGCCTCAACAATAAATGTTCTTCTAAATTTTAAACTGTTAATCTGCATTTAAAACATTAAAAAAACTACTGATCTCACAAAATACAATTTTATACTGACAAAAAAAGAAAAAAGCCTCAGAAAGACTGCCAGGAATTTATTTAATATTTAATTAAACAAATAGATTCGGTTCTGTTGCTGTTTATCCATGCTTTATTTTTTTGATGGTTGCAGTATATACAGTTTTAAATTAAGTATTAGATAAATCCACCAACTCATTGAATTTGAGTGTTTCAATCAATGCCAAGGTCAGGAGCACATGAAATTAAACCTAAGGAATGTGGACAATTTAGACAATTTGAAAAAAAAAAAAAAAAAACTGGTAACTTTTAAAATCTCTGTAAATTCCAGAATGGTCACATGAGAGGGTGGCAAGTGGGCAGTCAGTCTAGTGAAACTGGTGAATGGGTCACATTGTCAAGTATTATATGAGCATGACTGATATTGGGAATTAGGGTATAAATCAGAGTCAGACTTGTCATCTTGAGTTATTAGCCTCTTCCTTTGGTATTCCAATATGGAGGTTCAGAGCATTAAATATATATGGTGCAAACATGCCGTCTTTTGGTTTGGTGTTGTCAGAGTGATGCAGAGCCTGTGACATGATTTAGAGAATTTACATCATCTCTGCAAAGTTGGTTCAAGAAAATGAATTTTGAAAATAAATCAAAACCTACAAAAAAGATTTACCTCAAGATTATAAAAAATACAAAACAGGGGTCAAGCATGATATTGATAAAGACAAATATAATTCAGAATTAAATATCTATGGAAGAGGATTAGGGCCACAGAAAAAATTAAAAAAAGTTAACTGATTTTTAAATTTTAATTCAGTAAATAGGGAAAAAAAGTCATAATTCTGAGAAAAAGGTCAGAATTCTGAGATTACAGTGAGAATTGTGAGATTAAAGTCAGAATTCTGAGATAATAGTCATAATATTGAGATCAAAGTCATAATTCTGAGAAAAAAGTCAGAATTCTGAGATTACAGTGAGAATTGTGAGATTAAAGTCATAAT
>NW_015150465.1:641589-642831 GCF_000732505.1 Cyprinodon variegatus
ATTATGACTTTAATCTCACAATTCTCACTGTAATCTCAGAATTCTGACTTTTTTCTCAGAATTATGACTTTGATCTCAATATTATGACTATTATCTCAGAATTCTGACTTTAATCTCACAATTCTCACTGTAATCTCAGAATTCTGACCTTTTTCTCAGAATTATGACTTTTTTTCCCTATTTACTGAATTAAAATTTAAAAATCAGTTAATTTTTTTTTTTTTTTTCAGTGGCCCTAATCCTCTTCGGTAATTATCAGATAATAATCTTTAGTTTCATTATTTTTTTTCTTAGCCTAAACGTGCAGTTAATATCCAGAGAGTGACGGTGGAGAGAGAAAGAGAGAGAGAGAGAGACCGTGACATGGAATGAAAGAGGAAAGCAGCTGCTGCAGAAACAGCTGACATCCTGACGCACCTGGAGGATGGAGGTGAAATCTCAGCTCTGAATTGCGGGGGTTTATTCTTCTGTCAAACTTTGCCTCGCAGTTACAGACACTTTTAAAAACCATGGCGGCAACAGCGACAGACTCGGGACAGGGTTCCTCCAAAATTACCCCCGAAGTCCTGCAGGAGATGCTCCGCTTCTACAACCTGAGCCGCCAGGAGTTCATCAACACTTACAAGATCCAGCCGCTTGTTTACATCCCGGAGCTGCCGTACAGCGCAAAGACAACCTTCGTCATCATGTATGTGGTGATCTTCGTTCTGGCTCTGGCTGGAAACAGCCTGGTCATCTACATAGTGCTGAAGAAGCGCGCGATCCAGACCGCCACGGATATCTTCATCTGCTCTCTGGCTTTCAGCGACCTTCTCATCACCTTCTTCTGCATACCTTTCACTTTGTTGCAGAACATCTCATCTGAATGGTTTGGAGGTGAGTTCTAGTTTTAAATAACTTGCATTTTGTCGTGTTTTCCACGAAAATCACACTTTTTAACTATTTTCTGAGATATTTCAAGTAGTAGGCTATGTCCCTCTCAGTTGGAGGAAATAACAGAGATGATGATATGCAGGAAAGATGCCTTATGCAGAGGTGTTGCTAGAAAATGTTTATTAGGGTGGCCAGGCAATAACCAATGTACACTGAGGGGTGGCACCAGAACCTCAGGGTCAATCTACACTCTTCCAACAGGAAAATTAACAAGCAAAACATCCATATTTTCTAAATAAAGACAAACTATACTTTGGATAAAATTGATATTTACAAGTGCTAATATCTACATACATTTATTATTTAATA
>NW_015150465.1:642920-651963 GCF_000732505.1 Cyprinodon variegatus
GCATAATTAACCACCTTGTTTTTGTTGTCAAGTAATTGTTAATATATGAAAATTTTAAATGGTTTGAATATTCCAATTGAGAGTATTACTGCTGCCACTGTCTGTATCAGAGGGAAAAATGGTAGGGGTGGCCACAGGGGTGGCCAATGATTGGGTAAGGGTGGCCATGGCCACCCCTGCCCCCCCTTAACTAGCTCCGCCCCTGGCCCGTTGAAACGCCGGCATATGGAAAAAAATTAAAATAGCATCAAAAATACTCTTTTTAAATTCATATACATGACAGATATTTTTTTATTTAACATTTTGGTTTTTTAAAGTATTTTTGATTGTTTAACTAAGGTTTACTGCCATGGAAATAATTTAACTTATAAGATTAATTTAATTTGATGAAAGAAAGATGACAGAAATATTATGTTGCTTATTGCTTATTTGATAATTGCCCAGAAAACTTTCAGAGGGGAAGCAATCAAAGGTCATTGCTGAAGCAGCTGCAATGAAGTTGCTGCAATCCAATCACAATGATGGAAAGTTTAGAGGAAGGAAAAGCTGTTTCAGAAAGGCAATTGCGACTCAGGCTGGTTTAAGAATTTGAGTGGAAGTCATAACATGTGGACTGCTTTAATATTATTTTACTATATTGAGTTAATTATGTTATTAACATTCAGTTATTTTACAGTTTCTATTATTGATTCAAGTAAAAACTTTTTTCATAATCATCTATTTATTAAGAATACAATTTGAGAAGTTTTGCATTCAATTATATTTACATTATATTTCATTCTCAGATGCATTTTAAATATATTTAAACTTATTCATGAGGTTTTTCTAAGCAGTGTCGACTCCTGCTGTCAGAAACATTTCACTTCCACGTGTCCAACTTGATCATACAGATATTTTTTTAAATAATATAATTATAATTAAATTATATAATGTAATAAATATGCTTTTTTTTTTTACCTGTTTTTGTTTTAAGTATGGATTTTCTGTCATTTGGCTTTCTCCTCATAATGAACAGAAATAGAATGCCAAAATATCTTTGTGTATTAGATCATAGAAATTATAACTTTCTTTTTTTTATCGTGATGATAAATTCTAATTTACTTAAAATAGGAAGCTATTTCAACTAAGAGGAGCTTTGCTCCATGACAAAAGGGTTGCCTGGCAGCAAGACATGCACCTTAACTCCAGTGTTTATTTATATTATTGAGTATTTATGCTATTTAGGAAGTGAATTGTTGAAATTGGGCTCAACTTTACCGGTTTGCAGCAAAATGCTTCTATGAGGATCAGATAAGACTATCTAACACCAACATGGCTGAATGCTGGTGTGAGGTGAAGGTGTGACAAGAGTCGACATGAGGTTTAAAAACACCCCTGATTACAGATGCTGGATTAAAGCCAGCAACCAAGGCTAAAATTCAGAACACATTTTAAAGCAAGCTATGTTACGCAGCACGTAGACGCCTTCTAGGCATGAATCCAAAGGGATAAACCTAAGCCACAGCTGGATCCTATGCATTAAAATGACAAATAAGCCCTTGAGGCTCCCTTAAAGGTGAATGATGGAAAATGATTAGAAAAAAAGGCATACCAGTTTCTGTGAGAACCTTTTGGGAATATAAGTGAGTTGCGTCTGGCTCCAACTGGCCAGCTGATCATATTTTTTCCTCCTAAGACACTCCGCTAATGGGCTGAGGAGATAAAAATGATGAGATGTACCAATAAAGAAAGGGAAGTGATAAAAGAAGACAATCACACTCTTATGAACTGGGTCTTAATCAAACCTTGTAAAAGATACTGTCTTGCTATAATTGTTTGCAGCATTGACAGATTTACCATACATACATGAGCAAGCAACCATACTGATGTCAAACATTGTTGCCTGGACATTTTTTTGTTGACATTTTTTTAATTACAGCTGAAAACTTTAATTTAACTTTTATGGAAACATTTTTCGGGTAAATTCCTCATAAGACTTTCATGTTCTTTTCTCATTATCACATTTGTTAGTGTTGTATTATCCTCTTACTGTAGTAGAGGAAGGTGCTTCTCTTCAGAAGAGCTCAAAATGAAGCTTTGTGGCACAATGTAAACAAGCCATTCTATTGTTGGACATGGCAGTGGCAGCATCATGCTGTGTAGAGAATGGACAGTGAAGCTGGTTGGAGTCGACAGAAAAATAGATTGAACCTAGCAAATACTGAATGAAAACCTGTCAGAGGTTTTAAAGAACACTTTGGGCAAATGTTTTCCTTAGAGCAGGACAACTTGGAACATCAGCCTAAGCTATAAAGAAATTATTTACATAAATACATATTCATGTATTTGCTCAGTCAAATTACATACCAACATCCAACAGAGAATCTGATGCAAAACCTGAAATTTATGTTCCCAGTTGCTCTCTCTATATAAGGATTAATCTGCAGTTTGTACATCCATAGGTCACCAACAAGTGATTCACAAAGTATAGATTCAGGAAAGTAAATGGATGCCACACTTTTCAGATTGTATTTATTCTTTGATTTTGGGTTGATGAGGGCATAGTTGACATGAAACCATTTTCCATTTGCACAGATGATGTCTTTATTTTGTATTTAGGTCAAATCAACAGTGTAATGAATTTATTAATAAGCCAAGCCGATCAAGATTTAACTACGTTCAAGAGTAAAAAAGTAGTGTAAAGACACATTGGTAAGTTTCTGTGGTTTACGTTACTATTACATTTCAGATTAAAGGAATTGGTTGTAAAAATAAAAAATAAAAATTCAGTGTGTTTGGGTGTTTTACCATCTTTGCTGTTGGATTTTAATGATTTAATTTTGGTCAAAGCAGTTTGAGGTCAACTTGAGTTGTGGTCACCTTAGTAAATGTGAGTCCTTTCCCTGTCCTTTAACCTTTTTAAAATAAAAAAGAATAATTATAATAGTAAGCTAATATGTAATTTAGAGCTCTAAGACTGATAAAACAGATTAAATCCACTCTTTATCGATAAAGATAGTTATTAAATGATTTTATGTTGAGTAAAAATGGAGCCAGCACCTGTCCTGTACTAAGTGATTTTCTTAAAGGATGTACCTGTATTTAGCTCCAATGGGCACTGGCAATGGAGCTGCCTGATCGTGCCACCACCATGTTTCATCATGTAGATAGTGTGTCACATAAGGTGTAATGTGCTATCTTAGTTTTTCTTTAAACAATTTTTCGCATTTCAGTCAAATTGCTAACTTGTGGTCATATGTGATCCAAGCACTTTCTTAAACGTTTGCTCTACATGTCTATTTACTATGCTTTAAATCAATGTTTTTTGATGTGGATACTTATTGCATTCCATTGTGCTAAAGAAGCTTGTTTATCATCTATGTGTTTTTGTTTATAACACTTTATACACATAGCAGGACGACCTTAGTAGGTGGATTGAAAACCACTTCGATAAATGATTTAAAGTGAATTGCTATTTAAGGTGTTCCTTCCTTAGCTATTTAAAATCTTAACACTGAAGGACAAAAGTGTTTGTGAACAGCAGTATTTCTATACCTCATGGCCCCTGAGAGCTGAAAGCATCTGTCACTGTTCCAACAAACAGTTAAGAGTGCATCAAGGTACGCGCTGTACTTCGTTATCTATGAAAGCTCCACTCATCAAGCTATTGGAGAAGACGGCGGGGTCACCTTTGTTTCCTTTCACAGACCTTATATCTTCACTGTTCTTCATTAACCTCTGCCACTTTTCCAGCCGTTATCTGCTTCACCCTTTTGCTTTGCCCACAGGGGTTCTCGTTTGCAAGACGGTTCCTTTTGTACAGACCACAGCCATAGTGACAGGCATCCTCACAATGACCTGCATCGCCATTGAAAGATACCAGGGCATCGTCTTCCCTCTGAAAATGAGGCGTCAGTACTCATCCAAACGGGCATACAAAATACTGGGTAATACACTTCATTTCAAAAAATCAGATTTTTATAATTGGTGCAATTACATTAGAAGGATTTTATTATTGGCTATCATTTATACTGCTTTGCTCCTTCTTACTCTATGTAGGATTCAGAATATATTGAGCACCCAGGCTCATATTATGAAATTAACACTTCTCAGTTTTAAAATAAACGGTTCCCAGAAATCATGCAACATTGGGTTATGTTCACAAAAATTGGGATTTTTCAATGTTGAGACAAAAAAATCCATGAAATGTTGGGTAACCTGCCTCTAAGCTTATTAATGATGTAAAAAAAAAAGGTTACTTATTTTAAGCTGTTGTGTTTTCTATTGTTTTTTTTTAAACAAGACCTGTTTATTCAGATAACATCAGTGTATTGCTGTGTGATTCCTACAGGGCTTGTATGGATTGCCTCTGTGATAGTGGGTTCACCAATGCTATTTGTGCAACAGCTAGAGGTAAGTGTTCTTCATAGCAACACTATCAACTGGCTCTAAAATAGGCGGATAAATAATGCTTTTTAAGCAACGGAACAAAAATAAGAAATACTTTACATAAGAATTAAACAGGATTTACAATATTCTAGAAAAGGAACATCAGCACCATATAATCGCAGTATTTCTGTGTGAGTATACAATATAAACCAAGTGAATTCTGTACAAGGCTGAGAATGAAGAACATGTGTAAATAAAGGCAGCCGGCTGTCAGTTAGAGTTGATGACCAGGAGAGGTGATCCGGGGAGCTTTTTTAGATTACAGCGGCTTCTAACTGACGTATATAAATTATTTGTTCCCACACATAATGAGAAAATCACAGGAGCACTGAGGCTTTGACTTCAGCCGGCGCTTTTCTTTAGGAACGCTGTCAATGAATCAGGGGTTCTGCACCAACATATCTTCTTTATTTCTGCGTTCAAGGCATGCTGGGAGCAGAGAAAGTGCTCTTATATATATAAAAAAAAAACGCTTTGATTGACAAAGTAACATAACGGCCGTACCAATATGTGAAAACTAACAAGTTAGATTAATTTTTAAATCAAAACCTAACGCAGTTACCAACACCGTTATTAAAATGTATACACCTAAAAGACCTTTCATAAAGCAACTTAAACAAAACAAATCAAAATAAGCTGCTCTGTTTTATATGCAGAACAAATTTGGTTTGGTGGTAGAGAGCTACACATACATTAACATACAGGACATTTATAATATTTATGGAAATATATAACATGTAACAAAAAACTACCATCATATAGGAAGGAAGAGTGCGATGATATATCTTAATAATATTCTATAATAATAATATAAAAAACTATTTACATCAGCTGGGGTATTTGTATTATTTGCAAGGCAAAGTGTAAGTGAGGGATGTGTTAAGCTTGGCGTACACTGTGCAATTTTTTTCAATGGTTGCATGCAGCTTCTGCTCACACACTGTACGACTAACCGCACAGTTTAGTCATACAGTGTGAGTTAAGAGCTCACGATTTATGTTCGGCCGCATGCTCTCATGCGATCTACCTGCTCCCACAGCATGACTAAAAACCACGTCGGACTCAGCTCCGCAGAGAGATGGAGCTGCTCTGACTTGTTTATCTGAAAGCCAAACAAATAGAAGGGGAATATGAAGCTCACTAGAGTGAAACGTGCTGCCTTGGCAATTTGTGCAATTTTGTGCTGAATGCCATGAAAAGAAAGGGCGAAGACATATTTGGAAAAAAGACATGGTGAGCAAACGTGGCTACTACGGTCTGTCAATTTTACAGACAGAACTGCATTTCACTCATTGCATCCCTGCCATGTTGCTGTGTTTACATCTGAGAGGAAGAAGAAAAAGAAGAATCCTTCTTTGTGTATGCGCCCTGAGCAATTTGCCCACGACAGTCCCGACCTCATAATTCCTGATCAGGGGGTGGTCATGAGAGGCTGATCGCCCCTCGTAACCCCATGTACACTACACGACTGCCGACGCACGATCAGGCTGAAAATTGCCCGATCGAAAGACTCTTGCACGACTTTAAAATCGCCCTGAAAATCGCACAGTGGGAAGAATGTGTTATAGTGGCAGGAGGTTTTGGGCCTTAAACACCATTGCCTCCTGCTAGAAGGGAGAGATTGTGTCTGTGAACAACTTGTGTCCAAGAAGGGTCACATGTAATCTTTCCTGCTTGTTGCAGAGTCCAAGAAGCATGCTGTCCCTGAGGAGGGGGAAATCAGCAGCCAATCACCATCTCTGTAGTGATTGGCTACACCATATATCACCATCTCTGTAGGGTGATATATGGTGACTGACTGGTGAATTACACCTTAAAGTTTCCAGTGAGATGTTTAAATTGTGTGTGAACACCAGAGAAAGCTGATCAGCATGACATTTTAGGGTGGATAGAGAGACTTTAGGGTTTCGGCCCAGCTGGGACTGAGGCTGATTGAAGGGGTCACTTGGCTGATTGACTTTACGAAGCAGTAATAATAATAATAATACATTTTATTTAAAAAGGCGCCTTTCTGGACACTCAAGGTCACCGTACAAAAACATAAAAAGTGTCAGAAAAAATAAAAATAATAATTATAAAGACAGTAGAACTTGTTCAACCAATTTGCAAGTTTAGAGATGTTAATGGAGTCAGGGACTTTAGATTTATATTTTGTGCTTTGAAGCCCTTTAGGATCCAACCCTTTCAGGGGACATACTTGGGTCAAAAGTTATTAACTGTGGTTTATAATCCACCGAGGTAGTCAATCATGTTATCAGATTGACCCAGATCCGAACTGGGGACATCATGATAAAGACAGCTTACTGTGGTGTAGAAGTGATCAATTGGACACTTTATAAACTGTCTATATTTTTATGGATTTATTGGCTAAGTTAGATTTTTTTTATTTTTTTTTATTAAACAAACCAAAAACAACATTAGAGGAGTCCAGGTTTGCTGCTCCATACAGTATCCTGTTTGAAAAGCATGAGCCTTTCGTCAGGCATGTTGGCCAGGAGTGAAATTCAAACATCAACCATGTTAAATAATGGAAATGGTTAATGATAAAATATTCTAGATTAGATGAGCATACAGCTGCCACATCACTGTCTCATCCGTACACCAGCATCTTTTGATGTAATCACAGATACCTCCACCCTTACATTCTCTTTCAGGACATATAAAGTACTTTTGCATATAAATTGATACATTTTTGCTTTTCTTTACCTTAGTTTTGTGTGACAGCCGCCTGTGAACAGTCCAGTTTTAGTTCAGACGGCCAAGACTCCATGAAGCATAGAGCAGAAGTTGAATGAAATTATTTGATGCTCCCAAGCAGTAGCTGAAGTTCATCCCGTTTGTTGAACAGCCAGCACAACTTTGAAAGAACTATTGCCAGTAGCGGTGCAGAATCCCTGCTGTTGAAGACGCACAAGCTGCATTTCACTGGGCGTACAGAAGTGAGCGACACCTACACCAAATTATACTGGTGACGCAAAGAAGGACGGAATAAATCAGTTGGGAGTTGATCCCCTGATGTTCATGAGCTCTTCAATTCTGTAAGAGCTCCGGGAATCACACGCACAAAAATATTTATATTGTATATTTAATTAGCCACAAAGCCAAGTTTGCAGACTCATGTTGTAACATATAAAAACTGTGATCCTATCTATAGAGCTGGAACTTATTACTAATGCATTGTGAAAGTAAATTGTAAATATTAAATGGTCTAAGGGATGAATCAAAAATGTTCTCTTTTGTCAGCGCATATCATCATAAGAAATCTTTATTATTACACTGCAAAAACTAATTTAAAAAAAGAAAATGCCTAAATAAATGTATTTGCCCTTAATTTGAGTAGGCAAATAAGATGATCTACCAAAACAATTTGTATTTTTGCACTTATAACATAATTAGATATAAAGCTAGTGAAATAAGTAAATGGGGTTGTATTTTCTTATTTTAAACATAAATAATATTCTTCTATTTCAATTTTCTAACCCTAGATTTCAACTTTTGCAGTTTATTATTTCTGTACAGGGGCATGGACCAGTTGTACAATGGGCACTTATGCCTGTCGCACCACGCAAAAAATTGGTGAAAAAGACATTGAAAGAAAACATTATTTAAGTCAAAATGAGATTAACATTTGGTTGAAATATGAAAGGCCATAATTTTAAGATTGTTGAAAAGACGTTAAAGGCTGGGTTTGCAACGTCTTTTCAACGTCTATTATTGGACTAAAATGGGACAAAATCAAAACGATCAAACACAGCCCAATATTCAACAATGATTTCTGGATTAAATCATGATGGACCGACCAGATGTAGCCTAAAAACCAACGTCTAAATGAAGTATAGTGTTTGGGGGTTGGCCCCTGTCTAGAAACGACCATGCTAGGAACCACTAAGACTGCAGATTAAATGCAAATGCTAAGATTGAATGCAAAGGCCTCTATTAGAAATCAGATCTCTGGTTGTTCTTATATATAAAAAGAAACATTTTCAATTCTATTCTCGATTTAATGTGAAGCTCATGAAGGTAAGCTAAAATAGAAAAAATTGGATTGTTTTTATTTTTATCAGAACCACAGCTGCAGTTTTTCTTTTTTTTTATTTAGTGAGAAAAAGAAAGCTAAAGATATGATGCACGTAAATATTGGACTGTCCAAAAGGAAAGCAGCTATGAGCTACAAAAGCTTCTGATCATACCCAAAGGTTCACCTTCAAGAAGGACAATGAGCTGAAACATACATCATTACAGGTATCCATTAAAAGACCACATCTTAAGTAGTTCTTATCCAATTTATGTTTCTACACATTAGCAGTTTAATTTGACCTAATCTGAACTGATCGATACACAAAGGCATACCCAGAAAAGCTCTGAAATAACTCCAATAGTGGCGTTGGAAAACTATTAAGTGAGAGGGGGAAAAATGGATTAGTGAAAGTACTCATATTGATGCATAATGTACCTTCCATCTACAGATAATAAACTGAAAATAATTGATTTTTTTCTTCAATTTAACAGATAAGTGAGACACTTTACATTGCATCTTATTTCAAGTGCAAAATATCTAATTATCTCATTTTAAGGGTAAAAATGGTCATTCTATTGGCAGATCATCTTATTTTTT
>NW_015150465.1:653524-656325 GCF_000732505.1 Cyprinodon variegatus
CATGGTTCAGCCCCTCGTGCAAAATTCTAGTTTGCGAGAGCAAATTACTGCACGCAAAATTGGATCTTGATAAATCCGGCCCAGAGTGTATACAGCTTACAACAGTGAAATTAACATTACCATTATAAAGTGCAGCACTTTGAATATTGCCTTAATACAGCCCATGTTTTTTTTTTAAGTTTATTCTGTAAGTCCTGACATTTGAAAAAGTGAAATCCAAGCTCAATTTGAGTTACCTTTTATGTTTTGAGCCTCCACCCTTTTCTCGTTCTACCTCCACAGGTGAAGTATGACTTCCTGTACGACCACTACCATGTGTGCTGCCAGGAGAGTTGGAGTTCACTGACCTATAGACAGGCATACACCACCTTCATTATGGTGGCTCTTTTCCTACTACCTTTGGCGGCCATGCTGTTCCTCTACACACGCATCGCCATCGAGCTGTGGATTCGTAAGAGGGTGGGCGACGCTTCTGTTCTGAACACTATGAACCACAGGGAGATTGGTAAGATCTCCAGGTGGGTTTCTCTGCAGGAGTGTACTTCAAGTAACAAGATATTTGCTAACATTTATATCCTGTGCGTAAAGTTATTTTTTTTTTTTGTCTTGCTTCTGTATTCCTAATGGAACTGGTGCAAAGAAAAAGACGTGTAATTTAAGGCATATCGATTGGATAGTGTCATAACCTGACTAAGGCTGCAAGAAAAAGGGAGATAGACCAGAACTATCAGAACTCACAGTAGGTCCCCCCCTATGTGCAAGAGTAAGAACATGGGCCGCTAAATGGTAAAGGATCAATGAGGTCAAAAGAAGGCAGGAATGTAACTGGCTGGAAAGGAACATTTTAAAACCTTAATTAGGCTAAAGGCCTAGCTCCCTGAAAAAAGAGAACAGCAAAAATCAGGACAATTAGTGGACTGGAGCGGTAGTTCCGGTAGATAATTCAGATAGGAAAAGTACAGAGCCTGGAAACTGACATGGAGAAAAATATATTTAGTGTGCACGAAAAATGAAGTACTTCTTCGTAGAAACAAAACACTAATTCCTGTCCATGACATTTTGACTTGGGGCCAAAAAATATATATAGAACATGCCCTCAAGCTATTAATTCCTGCCCACAGAGTGCTTATTTGAGACCACAACATAGATATGAAATATATTGTTTAGCAGTGCAGGATTTTAGGGGGTGGGGGGGGACCCTTTTTTTTCTTTTTTTTGTAACACAATAAAGTCTGTTTTTACAGTAATGAAAACATTTGGGGGTTTAGCCTAACCCACCTTTCTCTAATTCCTTCTTTAGAATTTGACCTTTAGAGACTGTAGTCATGCATTTTTCCCAAAGTGCTCATTACTCTCCCAGCACTGACTTAATTTTATCCCACAAACACCTGCTTAATCACAGCCTCTCTAAATGAACTCTAAATTAAGTTGGTAGAGGAGAATCTCACACCCAAATCAGGCTTTTTTTTTTAAGCCATGGGAACCAGTGAAGATCGGAGCTCTAAGGCCTGAACCTCCACTCTGGGTTAATAGTCTGTATTCAACACTATTTGTATAGGTTTCACCATTTAACCCTATTGCTTGTAGTCAGGGCTGTATGCAGTCTATATGCGACTGCCCAGACCACAAACGTAAAGCATTTCCTTACGCTGAACAACTTTAGAGTTAATCGTCGCCATGCATACGTAAATACGTGCTCAGAGGCGCCCTAAGCACCACAGAGAGGAAATAGGAGAAACTCAGCCTCTGACTGGTCAGAGCAGAGGCTGTTGGGCGGAGCTACCCTATCCTTTCTTTGCCTGTAACAATGGCAGCTATATTTTCTGTGATCAGTGGATAAAAAGTAGTTTTTGTATGTTTTTAAGTGAGAAAGTCAACCTGAAAACTTAATCTGTGCAGTCAGTTCATCAAGATTACAATCCTGCCTTTAAATATTATTTCCCTGTCGGAGAAGCTGAGACCTCCATGCACGTGCGGTGCTCTGTCACTGCGGGAATCCTGTTCAACAGCAGCCTCTGGTCTGGTCGCCTCTTCGCGGTTTTCCTCTACTGTTCATGGCAACTGGAAGTAGATGTTAGCATTTTTCATGTACTTAATCCAAACAGCAGGAACCAGAATAATAAAATCGAAAACATATTTCGCCGGCAGGTTTCGACATTTTAAGTTAATTTAGGCGTTAATAAATTGTTTCAGAGGAGTGATCATAGAGATATGCATCAGCAATGCTGTGTCCGTCTCCCTGCCAGCTCCCTGATCAGCTTCTCTGATTGGCTGATGTAACGTGTTAAGCAAAAGTAAAATTTTTCTAGCAGCTCTAGCAGCTGCTGCTTCTGAAGCTCGCCGGAAGCTCAGAAGTCCTTGATACGCGTCAACTATTGACTTTGCATGTAAACTAGCTGCTTCTGCTGCCTCTGCTGCTTGCGGTCTGAACGTAGCATTAGACAATAGGTCCTTTAAATTTTTTTATTTTATTTGTTATTTTAAAGAGATCACCCTTACAGAAAAGGTCCTTTTCTCTTCCTCCTCTGCTTGCATCTAAGTGTGCAAAATGTGGTTGCCTTTAGGATGCAGAAATACTGACAGAGATGTAATGAGTTCACTTCTTTGATGCATTAGTACATCACACTGCATATTCTGTAAACATACCTCCCAGAATTTCACGTTGAGACAAACTTGTCAGCTGGACATTGGCAGGTGTTATCTTGCTTTATCCTGGTGAAGATTCTCAGTCATCCAGGTCAGTTATTCCAAAAAAAGTAAAAAAGAAACAACATACTGGACTTTGTTTCCAAGTTTAAAGA